>NC_064816.1:66073854-66161926 GCF_023721935.1 Panthera uncia | reverse complement strand
CCCCCCCCCCCCCCCCCCCCCCCCCCCCCGCCCGCGTCATTCATGAATGATCTTAATTATGCTTCTGGATTGCCCTCTAATGGCTGAATGTCTGAACTACAAATGGGAAGTACTGTTAGGAAATGTACTCTGTAGAGGTAAGGCAAATAAATTTCTCAGTTCACTAGGTGAGTAACAAATTGTAGTGGACATAGGTCTCCCCAGTAACAAAATACCTTACTCGCTGTGAACTATGTACCACCTTGACTATTATTAACTGCAGTAGAAAAACAACAACAAAAGAAGATTCTTAAAAAGCTCTTCAGATGTTTAAAAAAGATCTGTGGCATGGTTATTGAATGAAGACAATAATTAAGTATATAATTAATTAATAATAAGTATATTAGATAAGTACTGGATAAGAAAGTACTGAGGACAATAACTCGTTCTGAGGACTAAAGAAAGACCTGTCAGGTGAACCGGGCTTGATTTGGAGACTGCACACACAGACTTTCTTGAAGTAACACCGCCACCTTGTGTCTTTCTGAGATACTTGTGATAAAAATATGTAAACCTTTGTTTCAAAAATGTCCTCTAATAAAAGAAACTTGAAAATCTGCTTCAAGGTGCAAATAGGAGAACAGGAATTTATTTCATTTTATCTCAATTCCAGTATAGCTAACATACAATTTTATATTCCTTTCAGGTGTACAGTATAGTGATTTAAGAATTCCATGTATTAGTCATTGCTTATCAAGATAAGTGTACTCTTCACAAAAATAAATTCAAAGTGGCTGAAAGACCTAAATGTGAGACAGGAAACCATCAAAATCCTTACAGGAGAACACAGGTAGCAACCTCTTTGACCTTGGCCGCAGCAACTTCTTACTTGACACGTCTCTGGAGGCAAGGGAAATAAAAGCAAACTTGAACTGTTAGGACCTCATCAAGATAAAAACCTGCACAGCCAAGGAAACAATCAACAAAACTAAAAGGAAACTGATGGAATGGGAGAAGATATTTGCAAATGACATATCTGCTAAAGGGTTGGTATCCAAAACCTATAAAGAACTTATCAAACTCAACACCCAAAAAACAAATAATCAAGTGGAAAAATGGGCAGAAGACATGGATAGACACTTTTCCAAAGAAAACATGCAGATGGCTAACAGGTGTATGACAGATGCTCAACATCACTCAGCATCAGGGAAATACAAATCAAAACCATAATGAGATATCACCTCACACCTGTCAGAATGGCTAAAATTAACAACTCAGGAAATAACAGATGGTGGTGAGGATGCAGAGAAAGGGGAACCCTTTTGCACTGTTTGGTGGGAATGCAAATTTGTGCAGCCACTCTGGAGAACAGTAGGGAGGTTCCTCAAAAAAATAAAAATAGAGCTACCGTATGACCCAGCAATTGCACTACTAGCTATTTATCCAAAGAATACAAAAATGCTGATTCGAAGGGGCACATGCACCCCAGTGTTTATAGTAGCATATAGTATTTGTCTCTCTGATTGGCTTATTTGCTTGAGATTTCATTCTTTTTGTGGATGAATAATATTCTGGTGTGTGTGTGTGTGTGTGTGTGTGTGTGTACACACACACTACATCTCCTTTATCCACTCATCTATTGATGGACATTTGGGCTGCTTCCATGTCTTGGCTATTGTAGATAATGCTATAATAAACACAGAGGTGTATATACCCTTCAAATTAGTGTTTTCATATTTTTTCAGTAAACACCCAGTAGTGCAATTATTGGGTCATATGATCTATTTTTAATTTTTTGAGGAATCTCTGTAGTGTTTTTCACACTGGCTGCACCAGTTTGCATTCCCATCAACAGTGCAAGAGGGTTCCTTTTTCTCTACATCCTTGCCAACACTTGTTGTTTCTTGCGTTTTTGATTTTAGCCATTCTAAAAGTTGTGAGGTGACAGGTCATTATGGTTTTGATTTGCATTTCCCCTGATGGTGAGTGATGTTGAACATCTTTTCATGTGTCTGTTGGTGATATTTTGGATATTAAGCCTTTATTGGACATGCCATTTTTAAATATAGGAGAACAGGAAGTTTTTAAAAAACAACCATACTGAGGGAGGCTTACACTTACTTAATAAAATGCACCCTTTTAAAGTGTATCAGGGGCGCCTGGGTGGCTCAGTCGGTTGAGCGTCCGACTTCAGTTCAGGTCACGATCTTGCGGTCCGTGAGTTAGAGCCCCGTGTCAGGCTCTGAGCCTGGAGCCTGCTTCCGATTCTGTGTCTCCCTCTCTCTCTGCCCCTGCCCCGTTCATGCTCTGTCTCTGTCTCAAAAATAAATAAATGTTAAAAAAAAAATTAAAAAAAAATAAAATAAAGTGTATCAGCTCAATGAGCTTTGACAATGTATACACCCAGGCAGCCACCAGCACCATCAAGAAATTTTCATTACTGCTGAAAAGTACACTTGTGTCTATTTACAGATAATCCTTTACCTCAGGCAACCATTGTTCTATTCTCTATCAGTATAGGCCAGTTTTGACTTTTTAGAATTTCATATAAACAGAATTATACAGTATGTACTCTTTCATGCCTGTATTTAAGTATTTTTTTTTGTTCAAATATACCCTTTTTGACATCTATTCATGTTATTTCATGTTATCAGAAGCTCATTTATTTTTGCTCCTGAGTACTATTCCTTTGTATAAATACACCCAAATTTATGTACACATTTTCTTATTGATGGACATTTGGGTTGTTCCCAGTCTTTAAACTTATGAATAAGACTGCTATGAATATACATGTATATAAGCGTTCATAGGTGTTCTCATCTCTCATAGTAAATACTTTGAGGTAGACAGTTGAGTTGAGTTTTATAAAAACAGCTAAATATTTTCTAAAATTTTAGAATCCTAGAGCAATCAATGAGAGTTCCAGCTGGGCCATATCTTTGTTAATATTTGGTGCTGCCACTTAAAAAAAAATCTATTCTGGTGGGTGTGCAGTTAATAATGATGAATATAGGAGCGCCTGGGTGGCTCAGTTGGTTAAGCACCCAACTTTGGCTCCAGTCATGATCTCACGGCTTGTGAGTTTGAGCCCCAGGTCAGGCTCTGACATCTCAGAGCCTGGAGCCTGTTTCAGATTCTGTGTCTCCCTCTCTCTCTGCCCCATCCCTGCTCTCTCTCTCTCTCTCAAAAATAAACATTAAAAAAAAGAAAAAAAATGATGAGTATATTTTCATGTGCTTATTGGTCATTCATATGTGTTATTTTGTTAAACATTTAGTTTCCCTTGCTATATAAAATTGGGTTATCTTCTTTTTAAAAAAATTTTTTTCTAAATTAAAAAAACTTATTACTTTTGAAAGAGAGAGAGACAGAGTGTGAGCGGGGGAAGGGCAGAGAAAGAGGGAGACACAGAATCTGAAGTAGGCTGCAGGCTCTGAGCTTGTCAGCACAGAGCCCAATGCGGAGCTCAAACCCAAGAACTGTGAGATCATGACCTGAGCCAAAGTTGAACGCTTAACTGACTGAGTCACCCAGGTGCCCTGGGTTATCTTTTACTTATTGAATTGTAAGTTTCTTTATATATGCTCTATACCAGTCTTATGCAAGATACATGTATTGTTAGTATATTTTCCTAGTCTTTGACTTGCCATTTTATATTCTGAAGTGTTCTTTGAAGAGCAAACATTTTTAATTTTGACAAAGCTTAATTCATCAATATTTTACGGTTACAGCTTTCTGTTACCTGTTTAAAATTTTTGCCTATACTGAGATCACAAAAATTTTCTCCTGTTTTCTAGAAGTTTTATAGTTTTGATTTTTACTGAGGTTTTTTTTTCCCCCCATATAGATATTTCGCTGTACCAGCACCATTTGTTACCATTGAATTACTTTGGTATCTTTTCTGAAAATCAACTGACCATATTTGTGTGGGTCTATTTCTGGAGTCCCTATTTTGTTCCATTTCTGTATTTATCAAAATGAGAACAACATGACATTTTCTTGCTTGTTGTTGCTCTATATTAAGTCTTGAAGTCCTTGACATTTGTCCTTGCTTTTAAATTATTTTGGCTACTCTAGGCCCTCCTGCATTTCCTTATAAATTTTAAGACCAGCTTAAGTTGTACAAAACACAGGGACTGTCCAAACAGTCCAAAGCTGGGACTTTGGGAAGACAGTGCATCTACTAAATTGGGAAGAATTAACATCTTAACAATATTGAGTTTCCCAATCCATGAACACATTTGTCTTTGTTTTGTGTTTTTTTTTTTTTTGTAGTTTTCAGTATATAGGTTTTGAATATATTTTGTCAAATTTATCTTAAATATTTCATGATTTTGATGCTAATATATTTTAAAATTTTCATTTTCTAATTTTTGATTGCTAATATATAGAAATACAAGTGATTTTGCATATTAATTTTGCATCATGTGGCCTTTTAAATTCACTCATTTATTCTAACATAATTTTTGAAGATTCCTTAGGAATTTCTATAAACATAGAATGCCAGGGGCACCTGGGTGTCTCAGTCAATTAAGCCTCCGACTTTGGCTCAGGTCATGATCTCACAGTTCATGGGTTTGAGCCTGGCATCAGGTTCTGTGCTGACAGCATGGAGCCTGGAGCCCACTTCCAGTTCTGTGTCTCCCTCTCTCTGCCCCTTCCCTGCTCACTCTGTCTCTCTCCCTCTCAAAAATAAACGTTAAAAAATTAAAAAAAAAAAAAAAACGTAGTAATGCCATCTGCAAATAAAATTAACATTTAAAAAAATTTATTTAAGTTTAAGTTAGTAACATATAGTGTAGTATTAGTTTCAGAAGTAGAACGCAGTAATTTATCACTTAATATGTAACACCCAGTGCTCTTCCCAACAAGTGCCCTCCTTAATGCCCATCACCCATTTAGCCAATCCCCCCACCCATTTCCCCTCCAGCAACCCTCAGCTTGTTTCTGTATTTAAAAGTCTCTTATGGTTTGCCTCCCTCCTTTTTTATCTTAACATCTTTGCTCCCAACGCATAAAGTGCCTTTCACTTCTGTCTTGCTGTTTTCTACTAGCCCAAATGGCAATGACTTTATTCAATGTTGAATAAAGGTGATGGGAATGGAGCCTTGTTCCTGACTTTAGGGAAAGTGAATTCAGTCTTTTGCCATAAAGTATGATGTTAGTTGTGAATTTTTAAAATGTCCTTTAACAGTTCCCTTTTATTCCTATTTCAATAAGTTCTTTTTTGTAATAAATATAAACTAAATTTTGTCAAATGTATCTTTTCTTCTTTTCCCGGAGCAAGAAAATATGTTTTCTTCCTCCTCTATTCTGTTAATGTTAAATTATATTTATTTTTCAAACGTTAAGCCAACCTGGCATTTTTAAGAAAAATTACACTTACACATAATATATTATGCTTATTATACACAGCTAGATTCACTTTTGTAATAGCTTAATTTTTGCATCAATATCACGAGACATTGGTATGGGGTTTTGGTTGTCAGTGATATTAGCTTCAAAAATCGAGCTGCTAAGGGTTCTCTTTTCTCTATTTTTTGAGTTTGTGCTTATTACTACTATTATTATTATTCCTTAAAATGTTTGGTGAAATTCATCAGTGAAGACATTGACCTTGGAATTTTCCTTGTAGGAAGGTTTTTAAGTATGAGCTCAACTTCTTTACTATATTTATAGGGCTATTCCGATTTCCCATCAATAATTTTTGTCTTGCAAATAATTTGTCCATTCCTTCCAAGTCATCAAACTGAATGGCGTAAATTTGTACTAGTTCTATCCTTTGAATGTCACGGGATTGAGAGTGAACTTGTATGTGTTCTAGATCTTGTGTCCCCCAGGAATTCTTCATCTTAGAGCATCTAATCGCTAGCCCAGTCTTGTGGCAGCTGGCCTTACATTCATTAGCACAGCTTAACTTTCATTAACAGACTCCAGGGGAACTCTGCAGATTTCTAGACCTCTTTCTCCACCTAGTCCCCACTCCATGCTAGTCTGCCCTAAGAATTCCAGCCATCTCCGATTCCTTGATCTCTAATAATTACCTCCTAAACTCAAGAGTACTATTCTCTACATGGGAACCTTTTTGCTGTCTTGTGGTTTGGCTTTGGAAAGTGCCCTTCAGGCAGAGTGTTGGTGTGACTTTAAGACTCACTTTATTTTATCCTCTCCTTATGGATCAGCCTTGTATCTCCTGTTTCCCAGTCTCTGAAAACAGTTATTTCAACTATTGTGTCCAGTTTTGTCATTTTCTCACATTGGGAGGGCAAGTCTCTTCCCAGTTTTTCCATCATGGCTGGAAGTGGAAGTCCTCAAACACTCTTGACCAGACCACTGATGTTCCCTCATCTAGGATATCCCAACCCTGTTGTCAAGTGTGCTTACAGCACTATCAGTCTTAGGTGGGATGCAATATGAACAATAGAAAGGGAGGGCATATTAAAATCCACTTAATCAACTATCACTGCAGGCACTGGATGTTGCAGATAGATGGTCCTCTTGCATAGTGAATACATTATATCTTTCCTAAGTACTTGATCCTTAGGCTACAATGAACTAAACTGAGAGCTAGGTATTAAATTTCCCATTTATTAAAAGAGCTGGAAAGTAGCCATCTGGGGAGTTACTATGGGATGGTAGGGAAACATAGAGATAAAATGGAAAAAAACAATTCTGCTTTGGGAGTTGGGATGCTTGGTTCGAATGCCAGGACTTTACATTTATTTTCCTCACTTGCTTCCATTTCTGTCTGTAAAAATAGGCAACTGAACTAATTGCTCTGTGACAACAATTCTGGTTTGGCCATTAGTACTACTGTTCTGTTTTCTACTATTTTTAGCATTATCCCATGTTAATTGGTATAATATCAGTAAACTAGAACAATTATCTTCTTAAGGGTTAAGTTACTCCTGTGGCATCAATTAGCAGTGGGTAGGTGCTAAAAGCAGTTCAAAGAAAGTGAGTGGAAGATAAAAACAGGACTATCAAAGAGCTTCTTGTATAATGTAGAGATCTCAATTTCCAATTAAAGAGTTCTGGGTTAAAAGGATCACAAGATAACAGGGCCTATTTTAATCTCCCATCTTCTTATTAAAATAGCAATGTCAAGCAAAACAGGAGCCCAGAATTCACCTCCTCCAACATCTAATAGTAATTATTAGCATCAGCAAAAATGTCAAGAACAAGAACCAAATAAGGAAAAGCACACAACTTCATGCCATAACTTCAATGAGCTGTGAAAAAAGAAAAAAACAATTCTGA
This sequence comes from Panthera uncia, assembly GCF_023721935.1. NCBI lineage: Eukaryota > Metazoa > Chordata > Mammalia > Carnivora > Felidae > Panthera > Panthera uncia. The sequence continues at coordinate 66,154,687 of NC_064816.1, read as the reverse complement.
TGTGGTTTGTCATACCTCCCCAACCTTTACCCTAAGCTCCAGAAAGAGAGTGAATGAAATGTTGAGAATTTCCGTAAATATTTCTTCCTTTGGAGAAAAGCCATCAGAGGGGTTTAATAGGATAGTCAGGCAAAATTCAAAAAGAAATCTTTTAATTTTTTTTAATGTTTTATTATTTATTTTTGAGACAGAGAGAGACAGAGCATGAACAGGGGAGGGGCAGAGAGAGAGGGAGACACAGAATCTGAAACAGGCTCCAGGCTCTGAGCTGTCAGCACAGAGCCCGACGCGGGGCTCAAACTCACGGACCGTGAGATCATGACCTGAACCGAAGTCGGACGCTTAACCGACCGAGCCACCCAGGTGCCCCCAAAAAGAAATCTTTTAAGAGTAGAAGCCTCTGCAGAAAGACAGTGAGCAGAAGCAGGAGAGGTATCAGACCTGTCTGGGACCACAGATTTCCCCCCATAATAACAGGGTACACTCTAAATCAAGTGAATCTTAGGATAGGATACTGGGTCACATTTCAGAGGAGAAAACAGAACCTACATCCTTAAATGAAGGAAACACAGATGGAATTAGGCCTATACCATTTTCCTACATCCTCAGGCTACGGAGAAGGAAACAGAAGCAAAACACAGCTTTCAAGCCATGGTTCTCAGGAGATAAACAGGATTCTGCAAAGTATGAGGACACTGCACTACTGAGAGCAAAGTGAAACTTAAGAGTAGCCCACGTTCTTTCTACACAAGATGAAAAAGGAGTGACACCTTGGTCTTGTTCTCTATCTTTGTGCATTGTGTGTTTTAAATTTTTATAAAAGATGTTTTTAAAAAGGACTGTTTAAAATTATACATTTCTGCGGTGTTGGTTGTGATCTCTCTTCCTTCATTTGTGGTTTTATTTATTTGGGTCCTTTCCTTTTTCTTGTTGGTAACTCTGGCTAGGGTTTATCAATTTTGTTAATTCTTTAAAAGAAACAGCTGCTGGTTTTGTTGATCGGTTCTAGTGTTTTTTGATTTCAGTATCATTGATTTCTGTTCTAATCTTTATTATTTCCATTCTTCTGCTGGTTGTGAGTTTTATTTAATGTTCTTTATCCAGCTCCTTTAAGGTGTAAGGTTAGGTTATGTATTTGAGACATTTCTTCCTTCTTAGGAAGGCCTGGATTGCTATATACTTCCCTCTTAGGACCACATTTGCTGCATCCCAAAGGTTTTTGACTGCTGTGTTTTCACTTTCATTGGCTTCCATGTAACTTTTTATTTCCTCTTTAATTTCTTGGTTAACCCATTCATTCTTTAGTAGGATGCTCTTTAACCTACAAGTATTTGTGGTCTTTCCAATTTTTTCCCTGTGATTGATTCCAAGTTTCAAGGTATTATAGCATGAAAATATGCATGGTATGGTCTCAATCTTTTTGTACTTGTTGAGAGCTAATTTGTGACCCAGTATGTGATCTATTCTGCAGAATGTTCCATGTGCACTGGAGAAGAATGTGTGTTCTGCTGCTTTAGGATGAAAAGTTCTGAGTATATCTGTTAAGTCCGTCTGGTCCAGTGTGTCATTCAAAGCCATTTCCTTGTTGATTTTCTGCTTAGATGATCTGTCCGTTGTTGTAAGTGGGGTGTTAAAGTCCCCTACTATTATTATATTATTATCAATGAGTTTCCTTGTGCTTGTGATTAATTGATTTATATATTTGGATGCTTCCAAGTTGGGAGATATTTACAATTGTTAGATCTTCTTGGTGGATAGATCCCTTAATTATGATATAATGCCCTTCTTCATCTCTTGTCTTTGCTTTGAGATCTAGTTTTTCTGATATGAGTATGGCTACTATGGCTTTGTTTTGATGTATATTAGCATGATAGACAGTTCTCCATCCCCTCACTTTCAGTCTGCAGGTGTCTTTAGGTCTAAAATGAGTCTCCTGTATGGGACCAGAAAGGACCCTGAATAGCCAAAGTCATGTTGAAAAGAAAACCAAAGGCGGAGGTACCACAAGTCCAGACTTCAAGCTGTACTACAAAGATGCAACCATCAAGAAGGTATGGTACTGACATAAAAACAGACACATAGATCAATGAAATTACAGAGAACCCAGAAATGGACCCACAAAGTATGGCTAACTAATCTTTGACAAAATGGAAAGAATACCCAATGGGAAAAAGACTGGTCTCTTCAGCAAATGGTGTTGGGAAAACTGAACAGTGACATTGAGATGAATGAGCTGGGACCACTTCCTTACACCATACACAAAAATAAATTCAAAATGGATGAAAGACCTAACTGCAAGATAGGAAACTATAAAAATCCTACAGAGAAAACAGGCAGCAACCTCTTTGACCTCTGCTGGAGCAACTTCTTCCTTGACATGCCTCCGGAGGCAAGGGAAGCAAAAGCAAACATGAACTATTGGGACCTTATCAAGAAAAACACTTTCTGTACAGTGAAGGAAACAATCAACCAAACTAAAAGGCAACTGACAGAAGAAGATATTTGCAAATGACATTATCAGTTAAAAGGTGAGTATCTAAAATCTATAAAGAACCTATCAAACTCAACAACCAACAAACAAATAATCCAGTGAAAGTAATGGGCAGAAGACATGAATAGACACTTTTTCAAAGAAGACATCCAGATGGCTAACAGACACATGAAAAGACGCTCAACATCACTATTATCCGGGACATACATATCAAAACCGTGATCAGATACCACCTCACACCTGTCAGAATGGCTAAAATTAACAACTCAGGAAACAACAGATGTTGGCAAGGATACAGAGAAAGGAGAACCCACTTACCCTGTTGGTGGGAATTCAAGCTGGTGCAGCCACTCTGAACAGTGTGGAGGTTCCTCAAAAAAACAAACAAACAAACAAAAAAAAACAGAGCTAACCTATGACCCAGCAATTGCGCTACTAGACTGCTAGTTATTTATCCAAAGGTACAAAAATGCTGATTCCAAGGAGCACACTCACCTCAATGTTTATAGCAGCACTATCAACAATAGCCAAATTATGGAAAGGGCCCAAATGTCTATTGACTGATGAATGCATACAGAAAATGTAGTATATATACAATGGAATATTACTCAGTGATCAAAAAGAATGAAATCTTGCCATTTGCAACAACGTTGTAGAACTAGAATGTATTGTTCTATGTGAAATAAGTCAGTCAGAGAAGGACAAATATCATATGGTCACTTGTATGTGGAATTTGAGAAACTCAACAGAGGAACATAGGGGAAGGGAAGCAAAAATAAGATAAACAGAGAGGGAACAAGGCATAAGAGACTCTGAAATACAGAGAATGAACTGAGGGTTGCTGGAGGGGAGGTGAGCGGGAGGATGGGTTAAATGGGTGATGGGCATTAAGGGGGGCACTTGTTGGGATGAGCACTGAATGTTACACGTACGTGCACTGAAACCATTATTTACACTATACATTAACTAACTTGGATTTAAATAAAAACATAAATAAAACAAAATTATACAAACATACTACTAAAAAATAAAGTTGCAGAGAGATGACAACAGCAGACAGAAGGCAGATAAAGAACCTAAGAGCAGAAATCTAAAAGAAATAGAAGAACACTCTCCGCAAGTACTTTCTGTGACCAAAAAAAAAAAAAAAAAAAAAAAAAAAAAAAAAAAAAAAAAAAAAAATTAATAAGGACATGAACTCCAGAAGATGATTTCTCATCAGCCAATAACCTAAAAATTGAATGAAATTAAAAAAAAACTGTACTGCTAAAAAAATTTGAGAATGAAAATATCAGAAAATGAATTAGAAACAGCAAGAAATAGAAGAGTTAAAAATGGAATTAATAAAGTATAAAAAGGCTTGAGCCAATCACAGTGAATAGAGAAATAAGATAAAACAATTAAGAAAATATAATATTTAAAGAACAAAGAAAAAATAATAAAAGGGCAGTCTCCTTAAACAGATAAACCAACATATGAAACAGAACACTTTTTACAAGATGTAAGAACACAAACTTCCCTGAGAATTAGTCTACGTAAAAAACTATATAAAGGGGCACCTGGGTGGCTTAGTCGGTTAAGCTTCCGACTTTGGCTCAGGTCATGATATCGAGGTTCGTGGGTTCCAGTCCTGCATCAGGCTCTGTGCTGACAGCTCAGAGCCTGGAGCCTGCTTTGGATTCTGCGTCTCCCTCTCTCTCTGCCCCTCCCTGACTTGGGCTCGCTTGCTCTCTCTCAAATATAAATAAATGCTAAAAAAAAAATTTAAAGCTACATAAAATACGGTTTTTATCAAGGCAGCTCTTGTTTCCATTGATTTCAGGATTCCCATTGTTTCCCAAAGAATTCTTTAATCACATAGAAGATGCAAAGTAAGAAGGACACATTTCAAGCTAATGTCAAATTTCTCCTTTCTAACGCTTAGTGCTAGCAGATAATAGAATAATTAATTTCAGTCCAATTTCCAAGAAAAGTTAAATGACACCCAATTTTATACCCACCCCACCCCCCCAAGCCACTAAACATAAAGACAGGTATATTTAAACATGCACGAACACAGGAAATATAGTGTTCATAAGAAATTTTTTTAAAAAGCTACTTGACAATAAAATTAACTGACACAATTTTAAAAACAATGTTTAAAAACTGTGACACCCCCCCTTTAACTTCACTAATCGTGGATTAGCATTTCATAATGTATAACTGTTGAATCACTATGTTGTGCATCTGAAACTAACATATTGTAGGTCAACTATACTTCAATTAAAAAAATATATATCTGATTCTTTTCTCAGGTATACATTTTCACAAAGCCCTACATGTCTTCATTGCAACACTGGAAAACAACAGTTCATGATTTTTATATTCCTATGAGATTACTGTGTATCCAAAAATTTGCTCACTTGAACTTTTATTTCTTTTTGGAAACAGGAAGGAAAAATAGGCAATAAAACCTTGCCTTCTGTACTAGTTTGCTAGGGCTGCCATAAACAAGTACCACAGACTGGGTGACTTAAACAGAAATTTATTTTCTCAATTCTGGAGGCTAGAAGTTGGAGATCAAGATATCAGCAAAGTTGGTTTTTTCTGACTTCTTTCCCTAACTTGTAGATGTCAGTCTTCTTCCTGTATCTTTCACATCATCTTCCTTCTGCACTCGTCTGTGTCCAAATTTCCTTTCCTTAATTACTTTTTTCTTTTCTTTTTTTTTTTTTTTTAAGTAAGCTTCATGCCCAGCCAGACTCCAATACGGTGCCTGAATTCACAACCCTGAGATCAAGACCTCAGCTGAGATCAACAGTCAGATGTTTTAACTGACTGAGCCACTCAGGCACACCTAAATTTCCTTTTCTTATAAGAACACCAGTCTTATTGGAATAGGGCCCATCCTAATGACCTCCTTTTAATGTAATTAATTCTTTAGAGACCTTATCTCCAGGGGCATCTGGGTGGCTCAGGTAAGCCTCGGACTCTTGTTTTGGCTTGGGTCATGATCTCACCATTTGTGAGTTCAAGCCCTGCATTGGGCTCTGTGCTGACAGTGCAGGGCCTGCTTGGGATTCTCTCTCTCTCTCTCTTTACCTCTCTCTCACACACAAGATAATAAATAAACATTAAAAAATAAAGATCTTATCTCCAAATACAATCACATTTTGAGGAATTGGGGTTGAGGATTTCAACATGTGAATTTGGGGGGCACGCAATACAGCCAGTAACATTTTCCGTGTCTCACTATAAAGGAAGTGTGACTGAATGTCATTCTGTTCCATTATTATGTTCCATTATTTAATAAAGGAGTCAGAACTCTTTGCCTTCTTTATTTCTTAAAAAATTTTTTTTTAAATATTTATTTATTTTTGAGAGAGAGAGAGAGAGACAGAGCATGAGTGGGGGAGGGGCAGAGAGAGAGGGAGACACAGAATCCGAAGCAGGCTCCAGGCTCTGAGCTGTCAGCACAGAGCCCAATACGGGGCTCGAACTGAGAGACGACAAGATTATGACCTGAGCTGAAGTCAGACGCTCAATAGACTGAGCCACCCAGGCACCCCAATTCCTTGCCTTCTTTAAAAGACTCAGTTGGCTATAACTAGGTATGTGGTAAACTCATCTCTATCTGCTTTGTCTTACAGAGATGCTGAACTTCTCAGAACCTTGAAAACAAAACAACAACAACAACAACAACAGCAACAAAAACAAAGACTGACTGATAGACGGAAAGAGTGGAAGAGTCTCAATGCTGCTTCACTTGGTTTTAGATACAGCGTAAAGAAAACAATGGAATGAATCTAGTTTCTTTTCATCTCTTGGAGTCTTAAAATTTTTTTTAAGTTTATTTATTTACTTTGAGAAAGACAGAGACAGCACAATTGGGGAAAGGGCAGATAGTGTGGGAGAGAATCCCAAGCAGGCTCTGCACTACCAGCACAGAGCCCGATGTGGGGCTTGAACCCACACAGCCATGAGATCATGACCTGAGCTGAAACCAAGAGTCAGACGCTTAAACAACTGAGCCACCCAGGTTCTCCATCCATCTCCTGGAATCCTATAATTCATTTTTAATTTTTACTAATCGACAAATTTTGAGTAGTTTTAAGTTTATGGAAAAACTGAAAGTACAGAAAACTACAGCGTGATTGCTGAATGGTATTGCAAGATTATGTTTAGCTTCATAAGTAACTGCCCTGCTGTCTTCCAAAGTGATTGTACCATTTTGCATTCCTGCTAGAAATGAATGAAAGTCTGTTGCTGCACTACCTGTTATCAATACAAGTAGTAGTAGTATCTCATTGTTTTAATTTGCAACTCCCCGATGCCGTGATATTGAGCACCTTTCCACATGCTTATTTGCCATCTATATATCTTCTTTACTGAGGCATCTGTTCAGATCGCTTGCCTATTTTTTAGTTATGTCAACTTGAATAAAAATTAAAAAAAACCACAATTTTTATTTAAATTTTAGTTAGTTGGGGCACCTCAATTTTAGTTAGTTGGGTGGCTCAATCGGTTAAGCACCCAAGTCTTGATTTTGGCTCAGGTCATGATCTCAAGGTTCATGAGATGGAACCCTGAGTTGGGATCCATACTAATGGCATGGAACCTGCTTGGGATTCTCCCTCTCCCTCTCTCTATGCCCCTCCCTCACTTGTGCCTGCATGTGCATGCACATGCACTCTCTCTCTCTCAAAATAAATAAACTTAAAAAATTTAGTTAATATACAGTGTAATACTGGTTTTAGGAGAATTCAATGATTCATCATTTACATACAACACCCAGTGCTTATCACAAGTGCTCTCTTCTTATAATGTTTATTTATTTTTGAGAGAGAAAAAGAGAGAGCATGAGTCAGGGAGGGGCACAGAGAGAGGGAGACAGAGGATCCAAGGCAGGCTCTGCACTGACAGCAGAGAGTCCAATGCGGGGCTTGAACTCATGAACTGTAAGATCATGACCTGAGCTGAAGTTGGACTTTTAACTGACTAAGCCACCCAGGTGCCCCACAAGTGCCCGATTTAATGCCTATCACCCATCAAGCCCATCCCCTACCCACCTGCCTCCATCAACCCTCAGTGTGTTCTCTATCATTACAGAGTCTCTTGTGGTTTCCTTTCATATGTTCATCTGTTTTGTTTCTTAAATTCCACATGAGTGAAATCATTTGGTATTTGTCTTTCTCTGACTTACTTATTTCACTTAGTATAATACATTCCAGCTTCATCTATGTTGTTGCAAATTCGCCCATTTTTTTTTAATTGCTGAGTTTTCAAAGTTCTTTGTATATTTTAAGTAACAGTCCTTTATCAGATATATTTTGCAATATATATTCTCCCAGTCTGTGGCTTGTCTTTTCATTCTCTTAACAGTGTCGCTTGTAGAGCAGAAGTTTTGACCTTAATGAAATCACACTTATTAAATTTTTCTTTCATGGGTCATGCTTTTGGTGTTGTATCTAAAAACTCAATACCAAACCCAAAGTCACCTGGGTTTTCTCTTATTCTATCTTCTAGATTTTTATAGTTTTGCATTTTACACTTCGGTCTATGATCCATTTTGAGTTAATTTTTGTTAATGATGTAAGGTCTGTGTCTAGATTCATTTTTTGCATGCGGATTTCCAGTTTTTCTGGTACATCTGTTGAAAAGACTAGCTGTGCTCCACTGAATTGCCTTTGCTCCTTTGGCAAATTTCAGTTGACTGTATTTGTGTGGGTCTATCTCTGTGTTCTCTGTTCTGTTCAATTGATCTAGTAAAACCTTTGTTTTCAAGCGTAATTTGTTCCGGAAACATGTTTACAATCCAAAGCACTTGTATATAAAAGTGAATTTCCCCATAAGAAATAATGGAAACTCAGATGGTTCGTTCTACAACCCAAATATATTCATAAAAATGATTACAATACTGTAATATAATACAAAATAATAAAGAAAATATAAAATATAAAGAAAAATAAATTAACTTGCACTTACCTTTGAAAACCTTCATGGCTGGTGTGAGGGAGACAAAAGAAGGGAGGGTTATTGTGTAGGATAATTTTTCACTATCACTAACAGAATCACTGCTATCTATAGGCTCAATGGAATCTTTTTTAGATTACAGTATTAATAAACTCTTGTCATATACTGTATTTAATGTAACTGGAAATACGGCAGCAGAGGAAAGGGTCTATATCTGCAGGCAGCCTGACCTAGAATGAAGTAAAGCATTCCTAAGCTCACTCTTGTAAGGAAAGGCAAAGGAGTATCCATAGGTGCTTTGAAAGGACAAAAAATACACTAGTGACAGTTGTGGGCACTTTCCAACATTCTGAAAAATATCACTGATTTCTGCCAAACACCGCGGCCTGAGACTGAGCATCCAAGCATGGGAGATGATCACTCACAATCCCACAGAGAGAGAGGAAGAGACAGAGAAAATCATTGACTCAGTTGCGATCCTGTGACATTCGGTGCCATGTACTACTCATGTTGCAAGACATCGCCCATTTATCACATTAAAATTTATTAGAAATGATTGCTTGTCTTGCTGAACACTCACAAAACAAGTTACAACCCAAGGTTTTGCTGTATTTGTTTATTCTTTCACCAATACCACACTATCTTAATTACGTTAGATTTACAGTAAGTCTTAAAGCCTAGTACTGCCAATTTTCCATCTTTCTTCAATATTGTGTTGTCTAGTCTTTTGTTTTTCCATAAGCTTCAGAATCAGTTTGTTGACATCCAAAATAATTTGCTGGGATTTTAATGGGAATTGTGTTGAATCCCAAGTTGGGAAGAACTGACATCTTGAAATATTGACTCTTCCTATCCATGAACACAGAATCTCTCTCCATTTATTTAAATCTTCTCCGATTTCTTTCATTAGTTTTATAGCTTGCCTAATATAGATCTTCTACATATTTTAAATTTATACCTCAGTCAACTTGCCTCCCTTCTTTCCTCCCTCTCTTTTTGGTGCTAATAAAAATGATGTATTTTTTTATTTCCAATTTTTCATTGCTGGTATCTAGCAAAGTAATAGACTTTCGTAAGTTAACTTTGTATCCTGTAATCTTGCTATAACTGCTTCTTAGTTCCAGACTCTTTTTTTTTTTAATTCTTTGGGGTTTTCCAGAGTCAATCATGTCACCTGTGAAGAAAGACAATTCTCTCTTTCCTAAATCTATATGCCTTCCTCCCACTCTTTTCTTGTTTTATGCCATTAGCTAGGATATGATGGTGTAAGGAGTGTGGGGAGTCTTAGAATTTTTCACTTTATTGTTTTAAAAGAATTACACTTTGCCTCACCAAAAGAATCATCCCTCATTTAGGGAATATTCCAAAACACTAACAGAAATTGGGAGGGGAGTAAGGAAGAAGGGTGTTAATTTTCTCATCACAGCAAGGCACCAATTTTACAGCCTAAAATTAAAACATTTTAAGACTATATATCTTACGATAACTCCAACCTTGATGTTTTTCACAATGTTTTCTTTTTTTTAAGTTTATTTATTTATTTGAGAGAGAGAGAGAATGCGAGTGGGATAGGGGAGAGGGAGAGTGAGAGAGAGAATCCCAAGCAGGCTCCAAGTGTCAGTGCAGAGCCCAATGTGGGGCTCGAACTCACGAACTGTGAGATCATGACCTGAGCTGAGATCAAGAGTCTGGTGCTTAACCAACTGAGCCACCCAGGCACTCTTCTACTCTCTCAAAGTAAATAAACAAACTTTAAAAAGGAAAAAAAAAAAAAAAGAAAATAGGATAGAGAGACCATAATCTGGGGGCTAGGAACTCATTGCCACTCTGTTGAACATTGTTTCTAGGCCTTTCTAGAGATCAGAACCAGGAAATTTTATTTATTTGCTTTCAGATAAAATACTCCATAAATTCATGGCATTCCCAATTCAAACTAAAGATGACAGGTTTGTAATTTAACAATACCAGTTTATCCTTTCAGCAACTCTGAAAATTCTAGTTTTCAATGATGCCAACATAGTTACTTTATCCCATAATCACACATAACAGTCTCAAAAACAATACCAACAGTCCTACCAAAAATATTACTAAAAATTCCTTAAATCCTTATGCTTTTCATTTTATCCTTATACCACACAGATGGCTGTTCTAAACCCATTTAGAACAGTTACTCTGTATTGCAAAAGTTTGCTCTTAAAAGATTAAGAGTTTAAAAGTAATCAAATAAAATATTCACAGCTCCAAAATTAAATCTACTCAATAAGGTATATACAAATAGTTTTCACTTCTATCCGTATTCTCTCCACATTATAGGTAGTCATATAATCTTAAAAGTTCATCCTTTCATTAATATATATGTGTGTGTGTGTGTGTGCGATATTATTAAAATTTCTTAGATAAGTTGTAACATACTGTAGACGTTTTTTTTTTTTCATTTAACAAGACCTTGTCAGAAATATAAACTTGTCAATAATCTACTCATAGTAGTCAAAACCTCAAGAATCACCTGAAGAGTCTAAAATGTAAGAATAGTTTGAGAATGGAACACTTAGGAACACTAATATCTAAGAAAATGGTAAAGATCGGCTAATTGTTCGGTTGTATTGATGTCTCCTTCACCCTCTGGCACACAATGAAACTACGCTTCCTATGACTTCTACAGTTCAGTGACACCTTACAGGTGAGTTGTGGTCAAAGGGAGTTAGGGGAAAGTGATGAATGCTGTTTTCAGGACTCTAAAGTCTCACACAATCCTCTACATTCTTTCTTTCCTTCATCTTCTGGCTGGATGCAGAGGAGGCACCAGAAGACTCCAAGGCCCTAGAAATTGGCAGAACTGTACAATGGAAGGAGCCTGAGATGCTAAATGACTAGGTAAAACAGACCCCACCGCTACCTCAAGTCCACTTTAGACTGGTTCTGGGCAAGAAATAAACACGGTGTTAGAGCAGATGTTGGGTTGTGTGTTAGAACAGTTAGCCTACCCTGAACATACAGGACCAGTGCAGGAAACAAAGTCTCATAAGGAGACTCAGAAATGGTCAGAAAAGTGCTTTTTTGTTGTTTTTGTTTTTTATTTTTTATTTTTTATTTTTTTTTGTTTTTAAAAGTAAAGGTAGCAGAGTTTCAAGAGCAAGTAGTTGATGGCATCAAATGCTGCAGAGAACTAACAAGAATTGTTTATTAGAAGTGACAGTGTAGGGGCGCCTGGGTGGCGCAGTCGGTTAAGCGTCCGACTTCAGCCAGGTCACGATCTCGCGGTCCGTGAGTTCGAGCCCCGCGTCAGGCTCTGGGCTGATGGCTCGGAGCCTGGAGCCTGTTTCCGACTCTGTGTCTCCCTCTCTCTCTGCCCCTCCCCCGTTCATGCTCTGTCTCTCTCTGTCCCAAAAATAAAATTAAAAAAAAAAAAAAAAAAAGAAGTGACAGTGTAGGGTCGCTGGTAAAATTAAGTATGTGCCATCTAAATGTCTCAAGTCATTTTCATTGCCCTATTCTAGTTCTTGTGTTTATGGAGAAATAAAACAGAATAATTTCTTTAAAGTACTTAAAAAAAGTGTATTTGGCCTAGGAGTGCTGGGTGACTCGGTTGGTTGAGCGTCCGACTCATGATTTCAGCTCAGGTTATGATCCCAGGGTTGTGGGACTGAAACCTGCATTGGGCTAAGCATGGAGCTTAAGATTCTCTCTCCCTCCCCCTCTTCCTCTATCCTACTTGTGCTCTCTCTCTCTCTCTCTCAAGAAAAAAACAAAAATAAAACCAACCATATTTGACCTGATCATATTTATCTCCAAAATATTTTTGCCCCAACGACTCTTTGTTTCTACGTCCAATCTTTAATTTTTTTCTGGAGCTCTACTCACACTTTCATGATTCTGTATCACTCCCAAGGGTACATCTATTATACTTTCTGACCATCAGCTTCTTTTATTTTTTTATTTATTTATTTTTTTAAATTTATTTTTGGGACAGAGAGAGACAGAGCATGAACGGGGGAGGGGCAGAGAGAGAGGGAGACACAGAATCGGAAACAGGCTCCAGGCTCCGAGCCATCAGCCCAGAGCCTGACACGGGGCTCGAACTCACGGACCGCGAGATCGTGACCTGGCTGAAGTCGGACGCTTAACCGACTGCGCCACCCAGGCGCCCCATAGCTTCTTTTAAAAAAATGCAGTTCTTCCCAGTTTCTGATACTTAGACAAGCTAAAACACAACAAAAAGATGGGTGCTATGGGGTCCTTAGTTCTTCACAGATCCTGCTCCCGATCTTCCAGCCATTTTAGTTGTGTGGTGCTGACTGTATAAAACTATTTGTCTTAGAGAAGAAATAAAACATAAATTCCCACAAAGAGGGATTTGAAGGAAGTCTAGTAAAAGGAAATGGAGAGTTGGGAGAATAAGGTGGGGCAGGATGTTACAGAGGAATTACAGGTAAGGGAACAAAAATACATAACCCTAGTTGAAGCAAGGGGACAAGGAAGTGAACGCCAGAGCCGCCACAAGTCAAGGATGGCTGCTGTGACACCAGCACTAGATGGTGAGCTCTGACTACACTTGTTTCTGTGGGCGGGGCCAAACCAGCAGGGGTTTCTTCCCGCTACTTGTAAAGTGAAGCATAGCCTCCCAGAGAATTGCTGGTAGGTGGGAAGGTCCCTAAAACCCAGGATACAGTAGAATTTTACTATCCCTTTATGAAATATCTTAGTACCTTAAAAAAACAAAACTTAAAAGTTTGATTATTTAAACTAGTAAGAACCGTCAACGGTAATACAATTTGAACATTAGCAAATCTATATTAGCTTTTTCCTAAACATAGACATAGAGATAATTTATATATCGCATCACATAACACAATATTATTTTGTAACAAAAAATAAAACTTCTTAAATTACTGCAAGGAGAACTCTAGTGATATGTTTTCAACACCCATTTTGAAAGTCTATAAAAGGAAGATGTAGAGATGTAATTTTAAACTCTCCTACAGGGGCGCTTGGGTGGCTCAGTTGGTTAAGCGTCTGACTTTGGTTCAGGTCATGATCCTCCTGGGTTTGTTAGTTCGAGCCACCAAGTCAGGCTCTGTGCTGACAGCTCAGAGCCTGGAGCCTGTTTCAGATTCTGTGTCTCCCCCTCTCTCTGCCCCTCCCATGCTCATGCTCTGTCTCTCTCTGTCTCTCAATGATAAATAAACGAAAAATAAAAATAATAAATGATAAATAAAAAATAAATGAAAAATAAAAAAAATTTTTTTTTTTTTTAAACTCTCCTTCAAACAAAGAGATCTTGCTTGGGAGTAAAATACGTGTAAAAAAAATATCATACATCCCATTTTCAATTAAAGGTTATATTTTCCTACTTTAAGGAACAAAAGACTAAAACTCTGGGTAAAAAAATATTCGTTAACCTAACCAGAGGCTTTATTACTTAAGTTTGGTGTTTTAAAAAATCCTTTCTATAGGGTTTTTAACTTTTTCTTGCTTTAGGCAGAGAGTCAGGAATCTAAATGGAGCATTAATTCAGCTTATCTCAAATAACACCATTAATATTTCACTGGTATCTTTAAATTAAAGGACAATTTAAAATTTCTACCACATATACATTCAATTTATATTTATCATTATTTGTCAGAACAAAAATTCAAAAACTTTAGTGATCTGTGTATACTTTCCCCCATGTTACAAAAAATTTCCTGTGTAAAAATTGTTCAGTGAATACCCACACAACTACAACTAAGAGTCTACAATTAACACGTTACTGTATTTGCTTTATACCCTACCTATCCATTATTCCATCAAACTGTAAATGCACCATTTACCTAAGTTGCAGATAATTGTATACTTCACTCTTGTCAGTGGTTATATCATTTAACTAGGGTTTAATATTTGTTTATAGGGCCTTATTTGTTTGAGGCAAATTTTATATAAAGTAGAATGCACAGACCTTAAGAGTGCTATTTGATGAACTGTGAGAAGTGCATACACCTGTTACCTTGGCCTGAACGTTTGTGTTACCCCCAAACATACTACTATGATGGAGGTGGGGCCTTTGGGAGGTAATAAGGTAATGAGGGTGGAGCCTAATGATGGAATTAGTATTCATATAAGGGGAAGGACTATCATTCTTCCGGCCAAATGAGGATAGAAAAAGACAGCCCTCTGCAAACAAGGAAGAGGCCCTCTACCAAGAGCGTGACTGTGCTGGTGCCCTGATCTGGGGTTTCTATCCTCTAGAACTGTGAAAAATGATGTGTATTGTTTAAGCCATCCAGTCTGTGGTATTTTGTTATGCAGTCTGAACTAACACACCCGTGTAACTCTAACCCTTGGTTAAGTTTCATACTCTCACCTGAGTTTCCTCATCCTTCTCCCAGTTTTCACCATACACTAATTCTACCCCCTAGAACTTAACAATAGAATTGCAAAATATGCACTCTTTCTCACAGATTTCTTTCACTCACCATAATGTTCATAATATTCATCAATATTATTGCATATATTTTTTTTTCTCTCTCAATTGTGTAGTAGTATTTAATTGTGGAATTACACCATTTTGTTTATCCACTCCTCCCCCTTTTTAAGTTTTTATTTTAATTCCAGTTAGTTAACATAGTGTTATATTAGTTTCAGGTGGACAATATAGTAATTCAACACTTCCATATATCCTATCTACTCTCCTTTTGATGGACCCATGAATCACTTTAGTTCTTCTGATTACAAATAAACCTGCTATATTCTTATACAAGTCTTTAGGTGAATATATTTTCATATATCTTCAGTAAATACCTAAAATTGGAATTATGAAATAAGAGGGTGGCATATGCTTAGTTATATAACAAACTGCCAAAAGTTTTCCAAAAAGATTGTATCATTTTACGCTCCTACCAACAAAGATAAGAATTCTGATTGATTTGTTTATGCCCAAATTTGATGTTATCAACCTTTTTAACCATTCTTGTGGGTGTGTAGTAGCATCTTGAGATTTCATATACCACATTCTCATTAACATTCAGTTCAAGCTATGTTCAAATTTCCCTTGTGATTTCTTCTTTGACCCATGATTTATTTAGAAGAACGCGATTTCTCAGTACTTGGACTTATCTGGCTATCTGGTTGTTACAGACTTAATTCCACAGTGGTCAGAGAAAACCCATGTATGATTCCAATATTTTTTATATTTAAGACTTCTTTTACGGTCCCATATGTTCTATCTGGAAGTACCGTGTGCACTTGGAGAGAATGTACCTGCAGCTTTGGAGGGGGGGTACTGCTCCATTCATAGTTAGGTCATGGTGGTTCATAATGTCAGATCTTCAATTTCTTCACTGATTGTTCTTTTTTGCCTAATTCCATGAAGTGCTGAAAGAAGATTGTGAAAATCTCGTTTGTAGATTTGTCTTTTTGTTACTTTTTGTTTCATGACATTTGAAGCTCAGTTATTAAGGGCACACAAATTTATGACGAATATAACTTCCTGATGAAATGACCTTTAATCATTACAAAATGTTACTTTTTATCTCCAGTAATTCCTGTTGTTAAAATCTACATTATCTAATGTTATCTGCTCTCAATAAGCCCCAGTAACAAATTCCGATATTGTTTTATTGTTTTCAACTTCTATCTATTTACTCGCAACTTATGCCTTTATATTTAAAGTGCATCCATGCAATCAGCATAATAGCCAAATCTTTGGGTTTTAAACCCACTTTGACTTTTTTTTTAAGGGGAATTTTTAAACCTAGAAATTACATTTAGATGTAATACAATTATAAATGTGCTTATATTTAGTTCTTCTGTTTTGTTGTTTTTTTTGACTGTTTTGCTTTTTTGTTGTTCCCTGTTCACCTTTTCCTGCCTCCTTTTGGGCAAATTGTGTTCTTTTAATTTTTTAAATTTACATCCAAGTTAGTTAGCAGATAGTGCAATAATGATTTCAAGAGTAGATTCCAGTGATTCATCCCCTATGTATAACCTCCAATGCTTATGCCAGCAAGCGTCTTCCTTAATGCCCTTGACCCATTTAGCCCATGCTCCCACCCATAACCCCTCCAGCAATCCTGTTTATTCTCTATACTTAAGTCTCTTACGTTTTGTCCCCTTCCTGTTTTTATATTATTTTTGCTTCCTTCCCTTATGTTCATCTGTTTTGTATCTTAAATTCCATATGAGTCAAGTCACATGATATTTGTCTTTCTCTAATTTTCTCACTTTACAGTTATTTAAAGTGGTTGCAGTTTTTTTTGTGTTTTTTTTTTTTTTTTTTTTTTTTTTTTGAGAGAGAGAGGGCAGGGAAGGGGAAGAGAGAGAGGGAGAGATTCTTAGGCAGGCTCTGCCCAGCGCAGTGGAGGCAGGGTGTGACTCTGGGATGGATCTGACAACTGTGAGACTAAGACTTGAGCCAAAATCAAGAGCTGGCATTTTAATGGACTGAGCCACCCAGGCGCCCCTAGTGGTTTCATTCTTAACACAGTACTATACCACTTCATGAGAAATGTTAAGAATATTGCAATAGTAGAGTTCTGTTTACCACTTTCCATGGCTCTATTGTCACTGTATGACATTTGGCACTTCCAAAATCTATGTCCATAAGTTCTGTATTCAAGGAGAAACTCTAATTGCTTATGTGTGGCTATACAAATATAATACTCACGTAGATATCAAAAACCGAATCGTTCAATGTGGTGGTCCATAATGCTCAGTGGTCTGTTATATACATTTGTTCGGGTGATGGGCGGCGCTTTCCTTCTAGCTAAGATCCTAGGTTTTCCAAATATGATGATACGTGATTATGATTTTTGTCCCATGTCAAAGCAAAATACTGGAGTCTGTTGATACTTGTTTCATAGTACATTTGACTACAGGATGTGTTGGAAGTGAAGCAGAGTAAGACAGTTTTCAGAGCCCCGAGGTCTGTGCCACCTCTTAGCTCTCTTATCCTAACAGTGGAGCAGGGTAAGGGTACCTTGGTGCCTGAGAAATAAATATAACTCAGGAGCAGCTGACAGAATATTGAATTCAGAGGGGTGCTAAAATTATCAGTGCTAGAAACTTCAGTACCTAAAATCTCCTAATAATTTTTCTTTTAAATATAGATTAAAATTTTTTTTTAATGTTTATTTATTTTTGAGAAAGAGCATGAGTGGGGGCAGGGCAGAGAAAGAGGGAGACACAGAATCGGAAGAAGGCTCCAGGCTCTGAGCTGTCAGCACAGAGCCTGAGGGGTGGCTCGAACTCACAAACCTTGAGATCATGACCTGAGTGGAAGTCGGACACTTAACCAACCTAGTCACCCAATGCCCCTTAAATACAGATTTTTAACCCCTAAACCTCCAGATACTGATTCAAAGGTTACAGCTCATAAGCCTAAGTATTTAAAACCTTCTCCATACACTGCATTACAGGTGGTTCATACATGTGACAAAGTTCATATGGATACTTTGCCTTAGCCTAACAGTCATTTTTAAATTCTGAACAGACCTGGGTGTGTCGGAATAATTCTTCATCCTTAAGATTTCAGCCCATGTATCATCTCCTTAGTATCCTTACAGTGGCCATCTAAGGGAATTCTGTCTTTATCCTACCATCTTTTCTCTCTGTTTTTCTCTTCACAACATCGCCCCGTCTTTATTTGTTCTATAGCATTTATACTAACTTATACCTTGTCTTTCTCCTTGCACTGTAAATTCCCTTAACTAGACCACAGTAATTACACAGTACTCAATAATTGTTTATAGGTGCTCAAATAACTGTCCAAGTAATGATTCATTCTAAATACAAAATCACAAGTTGACAAGCTCACCTGTTACCACCAAATATCTGAGTTCATAATATTTTCAGAAAAGCCTAGTCAGATACCATACATACATTATAACCACTTCTCCAAACCAAATCAAACCTAGAGTACACCTAATGATGGATTCAATTCTAGATATAGTCCCAAGACTGATAACCAGAGGAAAGCCAGCTTTGGGGGTTGGAGACCATTTCGAGCTAGGTCGGTCATATGATTGTTTTGTTTATAAGCTTCATTTTGACCAATAAAATTAAATGCATCCAGAAAGTATGGACAGTCAGGAGATACACGACCAAGATGAACTGCATAAAACAGAAACTTCTATCAGAAATCATCCCCTCAAATGGAATCCATTTAGCAGAGATTTACCCAGTTCGTGTGTAATAGAACAGGTACCGCGCAAGGCCGAAGAGGCCTCTTGCTGTGAACGCGAATAGGGTGAGATCGGCCTGCTGGGGGAACAGGGGAGTTAGCCAGGGAAGAACCCGGCAGACGCCACACTCAAACTGCAGAAAAACCCCCGCAGCGCACCTCTTCCGCGATGCGTGTCCAAACTGCCCGTCAGCTGCGCCTGCGCACTGATGTTTCTGCGTAAAGGACCAATGAACGGGGGAGTGGGCGGGGCATAGGCCAGAGACTCGGTTTCCGGTTCCGGCCGTCCTTGGTCAGTCCGCTTTTGTGCTACGTGTCGCTGGCGTCTGAGAGTTTGCCGGGCAGGTGAGCATCTGTCTCTTGGTGGGCTTGGGGATGAATCCTTTGTGACTAGCGGAGGCGACGGGCATGGGCCAGTCGGCGGCCCTCTCCGGGAGGCTCTCCGTTCTGGGCGGTCTGGCGCCCCCGGCTGCCCACAAACCTCCTCGCACGGCCTCTGTGGAAGTAAAGGCCCGGGGCCGCGGCCTCCCGAGGTACCGAAGGAGTGTGGCTTTGGACAGCCCTTGCTCCTTCAGCGCCTAAAGTCCTGGCCCAGGCTTCGGCTTTCTGGCTGCTCGTCCTGGACCACCTCGGTGTGCAGGTTTTACTCTGTTAGGGGGCTGCCGGTGTCTTCTGTGCTCTGGTCAGAGATGATGGCGTGCCGCTGGAGTTCCCTTAGGCTTTGGGAGTTTGTGTGTAGTGTCCTGCCTTGGAAGAGTTCTATTTAGCCCTGGCCCTGCCACCACGTCTATAGGGTAAAGTGAGAGGGTTGGTCTAGATTCTAGATCGAGAGATCATACCAAGTTGCTGGATCCCTTCCCCTGAAAGTGAACGCAGTGTTTTACGCATTGTGCCTTTTTTTTTTTTTTTTTCTTCATGGAGAAAAGTTTTTAGCTTTCATCACGACATCTATAAAGTTTAAGCCCGCTGGATTTGAAGAACAAAGTGAAGTGAAGTACTAAGGAAACAGGCATTGCTGTGTTTTTGGAGGGACCCAATGTACTTGGCCTAGAATGTTTATAGAATTTTATTCCAGCTGCCCGCGCCGGGTGAGGAAATTGGAGCTTAGGAAGGTTATATTTCCTAGACAGGGCTTTGAACCACCACCTGCTCTTCCAATGGTACTCATTCCTTGATGTAACAAAAATTTATTGAGTATCATGTGCCTGACCACTGTTCAAAGGGCTGGAGGTAGGGTAAAATGCAAGTAGTAAGCTCTCAAAGCTCTCAAAGCTAAGATTGGGTGACATTTCTATTAGGCAGTAGATTCCTCAGAAGAATCTAGCTGATGAAGTATATAGCGCTGTTTTCTTAAAAGGTGTGTCCTACCTAAAGGTCTGGAGTTCAGGTAATAGCTTCTGAGAGTCTGGATCTTGGTTTAGTCAATCTTTGTGGTTTTGAAGATTTGATAGATCTGTTCCACACAAAAATACTCTTTTCTGAAAGTGTTATGTGGCTGTGGTTTACAATCAGATTGAAGTCCACGTTGCCCCTAGGCTAGATTCTTGCAGCGTCACAGTTGGCCTTCACTACACTTGACACTGGTTTCTGAGAGTTTAAAATAAAATATGGAAAATACTTGTTGGATCCCCAAATTGTTGGTTCCGTAGCAGGAGCAATGAGAAGACTGCAGAGTGGGAAAGGAATGGATGTGCTAAGTGCTTAACTTGTCATGTTAGGAGCATGTGTCCTGTGTCAGTGATAATCCTGAAGGTGAGGCCTGTGCTTGTTTTATAGCCTTTGATCTGATGCCGGAGTTGACGAAAATATAATGTCTGTTTTGTCTTGGAGTCTGTATTGTTTCGTTTTGTTTTATGAGATGGAATTGACTCGTATCAGACATGAGTTCATGACTAGTTTCCTTTATATTTTGATATAGCTGATGAAGTGCTGATTTGATGATAACCAATACCAGTGAGCATCTTCTTACTTTTTTGTTTTTTTTAAATAGGCATCATGGATCAGGTAATGCAGTTCGTTGAGCCGAGTCGGCAGTTTGTGAAGGACTCAATTCGGCTGGTCAAAAGGTGCACTAAACCTGATAGAAAAGGTAATAGCTTTAAAATGGGAGAAAAGATTAAATCTTTACATTTGCTAAATCTTTTCTTTGATTGGTATCTTTCTGCTTAATAGCTGTTGCATTATTTTGTCAACATTTTTAGCGATTCATTTTGCTTTATTGTATTTTAATACTGCCATTTTCTAAATTTTGTACGCTTTTTTACACTTTACAGATTTTTCCGTTTTATGTATTTTCAAATGGTGAAAGATAATTTATCACAGCCTTGTGTTTCATGTTAGGTTTGCCTTAGTGGTATTTAATGACTTTAGAGTTTTAGGTGTCAGTGTCTTCCACATTTCCACTCCGAAAGATCTTTTGGAGTCCTCCCTTCTCTGTTGCTGCCCCCATTTCCTCCCCCCAAAACAAAACCTTAACATGAAATCAACAGTATAGTTGTTATCGATCTACTAAGCTAAACTTCGTTTTTCATGATTCATCTGTAAAAAGGTGCACCAGAAATGGTGTACCTTTATTCATTTGAGTGTTTCCCGAGTTAGCACCTGGGAATATAACAGAATATAATATATATGTAGTGTAGTAAATATATACACATATGTAATAGAGACCTGTCCATGTTTTTGTGTAGTGTAGAATCTTTCAGGGAATATAGTCATGAACCAGTAATGGCAATTATAACTCTAATTACTTCTGCGGTAATTACCGTGAAAGACAAATAGAAGTATGGACAGCACATAATAGTAGGACTAACCAAGTCAGGAGGGCACGGGGGCTTCCCTGAGGAAATAACATTAAACGGAACATTACCATGGTCTGAAACCTGTTTTCAGATTGTGCCCAGCCCAGCTTGATTTCTCAAGCCTTATTCCTGGCTTCATTATGAAATCAAAAACAACAGCTCTATTGTTCATTAAAAATCATGTTTTATGTTTTTATAATTAATACTTTTTTTAAATTAGAGAGAGAGCGCGTGCGCAGGGGAGGGGCAGAGAGAGAGGGGGAGACACAGAATCTGAAGCAGACTCCAGGCTCTGAGCTGTCAAGCACAGAGCCTGATGCAGGGCTCGAAACCATGAACTGTGAGATCGTGACCTGAGCTGAAGGTGGAGGCTTAATCGACCGAGCCACCCAGGCACCCCTATAATTAATCCTTTTAACAGTGTAACAAATTTTGAGATGGATGCTGTATATTTCTGTTATCCGTGTTTCTTTTTTCTTTTTCTTTCTTTTTTTTTTTTTTTTTTTTTTTGATATTCTGGTCATTTGATAAGAAGTTAGACTATTTTGCTGCTTGTTGATGGAATCACTAGCATGGGCATACACTTTATTTCTATGTGTCCTTAAATATCAAAGAAGAAAATTAAAAAAATTTGTCAAGCAAATATTTATTAATAATGTCATGTTTTGTTTAACTTAAAATGATATGTTCACTCTCAGGAGAAATGTACACCAGTAAGTTTATTTATATTGCTGCTAATTTTTTTCTCCTATATTTGCAATGTCAATGTAAAAAATTATCTAAATTTTGTGTTTTTAAATCCAGAATTCCAGAAGATTGCCATGGCAACAGCAATAGGATTTGCTATAATGGGATTCATTGGCTTTTTTGTGAAATTGATCCATATCCCTATTAATAACATCATTGTGTAAGTAAACTTTTTGAAATAGACAGTATCTAGTATAGAATAAAAACTGAAATCATTTGAGTTGACAGCCTGCGATGTTATTAATACACAGATATGTGCTTTGACTTTTTAATGCTGCTAGAGTCTGCTGCTATTTATTGAGTACCTGATAATTCAGAGTGATTTTATATGTTATACAGTCTTTATTAGCAACTCTGAGATAGGTACAATTTTCTTTTATAAATACAATTTTAAAGGGTCACGAAAGTGAGTTAAAAACAGTTTGACCAAGCAAGTGACAGAACCAGTATTCAAATTTAAGTCTTTATGCTGTATATTAAGTTGTTGGTTTTTAAAGTGTAGAGGAAATGCTCCCCCTGTGAAAGTCACTACAGTGATAGAATTCAGACTCTAGACTCGATCTCTTAGGTTCAAATCCTCTGTTTTGTTACTTAATAGCTGTCATGACCTTGGGCAGTTTACTCAGCTTCTCTGCCCATTTTGTTCCATAAGGCTAATAGCTTTTATTTGGGTTATGGTAAAGATTAATGGCTTAAGTCATGTAAAACCCTAAAAAACAGTTGGGGTAAGACAATGAAATGGAAGTTGTGACTGCCATGAGCCACTGGTACTAATGGAGGGTTTCTTAACCCTTTAGTGTCTTAGAGAGGAGAAGAAAGCACTGACAAACTGGGATTACTTTATTCTTTCCTAAATGCTTTTCTTTTCAGATTGATTATAAGTTGTGGAGAAACCTAATGGCAGTGAGCAATGAGAGTAGTCAGTTTTAGGCGTTTTAGTTTGGTGTAAAGACTTGGTATGAGTTGCAGTACTCATTTGCTCTTTGATGCTTTTGCATTTATTTAATCTCTGAACTTCAGCGCCATTTAGAAGTAGTAATACCTATTGGGCTTATTTTATGGGATGGGGAGGTTTGAAGCAATTATTTAGACATGTTTTGTAAACTATACATCTTTTAAGTACTAGATACTGTTGATGTAGATGCTGGTGGAAGTTGTCTTCTAAATGATAAGTGACTGAATATATTGTGAGATGGAGTTCTTAAGTAGGTTATTATAGTTATTAAGCAGAAGTGCCACGAAGAGATACCGTGAGATCAGAGAAAGTTAGGCCTGAAAAGGATCAAGTCTCTCGAATCTCCTCCATCACTTGAGAAATCTCTATTCTACTACTAGTAAGCAATACCAGCTCTGGAATTGTGGAATCCTGGAGAGAATGGTCAAGTAGAATTAGGAAACCTGAGACTCTGTGTCTCTGGGCTGCACTTGAGCTCATCAGTAAACAGAAGGGGTAGGATGGAGTTTCTGGGAAGTCACTTCATTTCCATACATACAGCTCAGGGCCTCTTGCTTCCCATTCCAGATAGGTTTAATTGATACAGTTAATTTTTTCAGTTGATAGGGAATTTGTTTCCTGTAAACACCCCTCATTGTTCTTAGTTTTACCCTTTGGGACAACATATAACTTTCTCTCTTTCAGTATATTGTTATATGAGTGCCTCTCACATTTTTTCTCCAGTCTTCACTTAATATATTTTTAACTCTCTTGCCAGGCATTACTGTCTGCCTTAAGTGATTGATAGGGCCTTTCACATTCAATTATGAGTTCTGAGGCATTCCTGGTATAGATACTTACATCTATCTATGCACACACGTAATGTTAATCTATGTAAGTACGTATACATATATTATGGGGTGTGTGTGCGCACTGCAGAACCTAGTTCACTGTACTCTTGTAGCCATGAAAAGCACTGAATAAGTGTCTGTTGAATTAAGTCAACAACTCAAGGTTTATCTTTTTCTAAGGGTCATGATGGTATGAACAATCTCTAACACTTACTGGGCACTTCCTGTGTGCCAGGGACTCTTCCTGCTTTAGTTAACTCCTTTAATCCTCATGACACTTCTGTGAGGTTAGTACTGTTCTTTTCATTTTATGGATGAAGAGACTGTGGCACGGAGAGTAGGTACTTCCTCAGGCTGCTTGGCCGGTAACCGGTAGAGCAGTGTACCATACACAGGCCGACTGGCTCAGGAGCCTCTATTTCTTTTTTTTTTTTTTTTTTTTTTTTTTAGGAGCCTCTATTTCTAATTGTTGAGAGCCCTCTCTCATGCTGGCTCTGTTGAACGTTCCCTATTTTGAGTCCTGTTCCTCACTTTATGCTCCAGTTTGCATTTCATCCATTCTCTTAAAATCCAGCGTTTAGAATCGAATGCCTCTACATATGTCTTCTTGCTGACGGCTAAAATCCTCAGACAGGTTTCTCACAATTAACTGCTACAATAAATTTCCTTTATCCTGGGTTTAAACAGTTGGGGTGGTTTATTTTTAGCCTAAAAATGGAACATTTTCCTTGTTAAATTCCTTTTTCCTGGATGCCCTTAGGGAAGACTTTTGAATTTTTAATCTGTCCAACATTGTTATTTATCCTAGGTTTTTTTTTTTTTTTTTTTTTTTTTTTTAACATTTATTTATTTTTGAGACAGAGAGAGACAGAGCATGAACGGGGGAGGGTCAGAGAGAGGGAGACACAGAATCTGAAACAGGCTTCAGGCTCTGAGCTGTCAGCACAGGGGCCCGATGCGGGGCTCGAACTCACGGACCACGAGATCGTGACCTGAGCCGAAGTCGGTGCTCGACCGACTGAGCCACCCAGGCGCCCCTATTTATCCTAGTTTTGTATTATGACAGCTTTTATTTCCTCGTCTAAGTTGTAGCCTAAGGACAGGGCACTCTGTTTAGGACAGGGCAGCCTTAGTGCACCCTTTTTGGATTGAGTTTAGTCGGGTTGTTCTAACAGGGTTTTGAAACAAGTATTAAAAATTTGCTTTCACTTAATTCTTTCTGTGGCAAACACACAGTATCTTTTATCAATCTTACAATCAGAGATGGTTCAGCAGCTGGTTACTTAGAAAACTTGTCATCTGGTGACAAAATTGTTTCAAAGTTAAAGGAGTTAGAAATCTACCTTTAGAGAGTTTTTACATTAAAATGAAGGCCAAATAAAGCATTCTGTGAGAAATGCTATCAAAACTTATTCTTCTCATGACATTCTTCGACATCTGTAAAACCCAAAGATCTTTTTTTCCTGCTTGAAAAGAACATAAGTCACTGTTTTAATTATTTTGGGGTGATGGCAAGTGAAATACAACCACAAGCTCCTCTTTCATTAGGCTAAATTATCACTTGTTTTCCCTTATGATAAATGTATGTCCTCTTCTATAAAATAGCAGTCACAAGTAATAGCCATAGTATTATAATTTAAAGGAGTTATGTAGTCATGGATAGTTTAGTTACAGCAATACAGTTTAATAACAAACACTAAAAATACTTGGCATTAAAGTAATATTGAAGAGTATTTCTTTCAGGCATATTACTTTCATCGAGTAGTGCAATTATTTTTCCTTTTTTAACATTACTGAACAATACTAGGGACGCCTGACTGGCTTATCAGTAGAGCATGCCACTCATGATCTCAGGGTCATGAGTTCATGCCCCACATAGAGTGTGGAGCCTATTTAAAAAAACAAAAAAAAATTAGTAAACAATACTAAAGTGTGCATCTTAGCATGCGGTTTTAATGTTTATGCTTTTGAAACCTAGAAGTTCTGCAGAAAAGGTGATTTTTGTTTTCATTATGATTAAACCCCTGTTTTTTAGTGATTGTGTGAAGATACAGTAGTTGGAAACTGTTGAACTAGTTCGCATTCTTTATTTTCAACTGATTGTGTATCAACTTGAAAAACTTACCAGCTAACCATCCTGTTATGTAATTCGTATTTTTCATCTTGTTCAGAAAGACTTTATGCCAGACTGTTAAACAGGTGTCCCCAAAAGAGGATTCTGAGTTTTTAATACAAACCTGTTCAAACGCCACATCATCTCTAAGGACCTTTTTTAGTTACAAGATTTTAAAGTACAGTTTCTTCTCCTTTGTGCTATCTTTGGGTTCTCAGATAACTGGTTTTAGTTCCATAAAATTGTAGCACATTGCATTTCAAATAATTATTGTTATTAAAATGTTCTATACACTTAAATGGACCATTTTTCTTTCTTTTACAGTGGTGGCTGAATACCTTTTTAGAAGAGTTTTTCATCTTGGGGATTGGTGAATAAGTGAGGATTTGAGAAGCTCATGGAGTAAAAATCTGTCTATATGTTTTGTGTTTTTCTTTCCTTTTTTGCCTTCCAAGATGTTTTGTATTTGTAAATTAAAATAATTTCAAAATAAAAACAGGCTTATCTTTTTTCCATCATAGATATTTATCAAATTTGATAGGAGATAATGGGTTCTTTTTTTTTTTTTTTCCCTAAAGTTTATTTATTTTTAGGAGAAAGCACAAACAGTGGAGGGGCAGAGAGGTAGGGAGAGAAAGAATCCCAATCAGGCTCCATATTGTCCTCCCAGAGCCTGAGGCGGGGGTTGATCCCACAACTCTGGGATCATGACCTGAGCTGATATCAAGAGCCGGACGCTCAACCGACTGAGCCACCCAGGCGCCCCGGAAATAATGGATTCTTTTCCCTCCCTCCCTTCTTACTTTCCTTCCTTCCATCCTTCATGTTTTGACTTATAGGAGAAATTAAAGTGATGTACCATAATTTCTGAGTGCACCTCTCTCAGATAAACATTTTCCTACCATGGAAGAAGAAACAAAGGATGGTAAAGGTAGTGAAAATTCGAGGATAGGGTAGGAGTTTTGTCCTTAAGCACTCAGAATATAAGCAGGTAGAGCAATAGAAGTGTAGGTGCTACTTGGAATGTTTTCCTGAAAATAATGGTGGAAACTTCAGTGTGAGAGGCCCTCTTCAGACAAACTGGTCACACTGTCATAAACATTGGAGTTCTGAGTTTTGTGAAGAATTCACTGATAATTGAATGTAAGATAAAAAGTGGCCCTATTTTCTTTCCCCTTTAAAACACAATAGTAATAAGCTAGTGAGATAGTTTATTCCCCTTTTCAAAAAGGTTTGTTTGTATGTTTATTTGCTTTTTAAGATTATTTTGAGAGAGAGAGGAGAGAAGAATCCCAAGTCGGTTCGGTGCTGTCAGCATGGAGACTGAAGTGGGGCCCGCTTTAAAAACAGTTTTATTAATCTGTTCATTCAGTGTTTAGTTACTGAATTTTATTTCCCAAGTTCTATATTTTCTTAATAAATTGGTTAGTAGCACTGAGAAATGTATAGAATTGTTGAATCATTATATCGTATATCTGAAACATAACTGTTAATTATACTTGAACTAAAAATTTTTAATTGATTAGCAGCACATATTTGATAAATGTCCTCTGATTCTTCTTTTGTTTCTTTGTTTTTAAGTTTGTTTATTTCAAGAGATAGCACGAATGGGGGAAGGACAGAGAGAGAGAGAGAGAGAGAGAATCCCAAGCAGGCTCAGTGCTGTCAGCACAGAGCCTGAAGCAAGGCTTGAACTCATGAAACCATGAGATCATGACCCAAGCCCAAACCAAGAGTCAGGCACCTAACCGACTGAGCCGCCCAAGCATCCCATGTCCTCTGATTCTTCTTGAATAAGGTAGGCAGGGGTCTAACTGGTAAGGTTGGGCAATATTCCTCATTTTTGGAGTCCATGGTGCAGAGAGTAAGGTTTTTCATAGTGACGGTAACATATTTTCTGCCTGTATTTGAAATGCCAATAAGTATTTCAGTTTTGAATGAATTGTCCTCAAGGAAATAAAAATACAGCCTTGGCCATCTATAATCTTAGGGAGTCCATATAGCCACATTTTACAGATACTTCACTCCTTAAAGACCAAAAGTCTATGTGTGTGTGTACATGCACATGTGTACATGTATATGTGCACATGCATGTGTGTATACATGTATACATAAACCTGCATATATTTGTACACATACATGTACATGTGCACATAATACATATAAAGTATGGACAAATTCTAAAATGTAGACTTTCTTTGCTTCTGGCGAATGTGTATATTTTCTTCTAGGATAAGATAATTCTGGACCTTAGTATTTTCATTCTTGATATAATTATGAATCCCTATTTATAGTGTGTGTTTTGGCTGTTCATTTTTTCTTTTGCTGACTTGCTGGTTCTTGACACATGGATAGGTAATGTACTACATACATATGTTTATACATGTAAAATGAAAGCTGACCAATAATGTGAAAGAACAGAATAACCACACTCAACAATGAATCTTATATAGGAAAAATAAATAGATTTTTCTTATTCACCATGTAAGTATATCTAAGAGCTGGTGCATTTGTGTTTTGAAGGGTGGCTCAGTTGGTTAAGCATCCAACTTCTGCTCAGGTCATGATCTCATGGTTCGTGAGTTCTAGCCCTGCATTTGGCTCTGTGCTGACAGCTCAGAGCCTGGAGCCTGTTTCGGGTTCTGTGGCTCCCTCTCTTTCTGCCCCTCCCCTGCTCACACTCTGTCTCTCTTTCAAAACTAAATAAACATTAAAAAAAAAAAAGTACAAAAATTATGTTCCCTTGGGGCCTCCCCTTAGAGATTGATTCAGTACGTCTGGCTCAGCCTGAGAATTTGCATTTCTGTCTCCCTGCTGATGGCTGCTGGTACATGGACCACACTTTGAGTGTCAAGTTTTCTACAGTTCTTAGTGGTTTTGGGGCACCTGGGTGGCTCAGTCACTTGAGGATTCAACTTTGGCTCAGGTCGTTATCTCATGGTTTGTGAGTTTGAGCCCCTCATTGGGCTGTCTGCTGTCAGTGCAAAGCCCCCCTTCAGATCCTCTGTCTACCCCCCTTTGCACCTCCCCCACTTGCACTCTCTCTCTCAAAAATAAACATTTAAAAAAATAAGATTCTTAATATATTTTTTCTTTTTTTTAAAGATTTTATTTTTATTTATTTATTTTTAAGAGAGATAGAGATCGAGTGCAAGTGTGAGGGAGGGGCAGAGAGAGAGGGAGACACAGAATCCAAAGAAGGTTACAGGCTCTGAGCTGTCAGCACACAGCCCGATGCAGGGCTCGGCCTCACGAACCATGAGATCGTGACCTGAGCCGAGGTCGGGCGCTCAACTGACTGAGCCACCCAGGTGCCCCTAGAGATTTTATTTTTAAGTAATCTTTACACCAACGTGGGGCTTGAGCTTACGACTCTGAGATCGAGTCACATGCTCTACTGGCTCAGCCAGCCAGCCAGCCATCCCCCAAAATTTTTAATGGTTTTGTGTTGTTTAAATACTTACAGCAAAATATAAGAATGTCCCTTTTGTAGTTGTTCTGCAATTCTCATGAACCCCTATGCCTTAAAGCAAGTGCTCAGCCACCTGGTCCACTAGACTAACCACAAAAAGTCAACAGAAAAATAAACATCAAGGAGGAGACAGAAATAAATAGTCCAGACAGCATGGCAGAGCCTTGATGGAAGGGTAGCAAATAAAGCATGGTTCCTTTTCCAGTTGCTTTGTTACTGCTGGAAAGGAGTGTTTTACTCCAGAATCTGTCCTTCTTGGGCCATTTGTCTCATTTTGTTAGGAATGTTCTACTTGGAAAGAGTGGTATTTGAATTAGCCTGAGTGCTGGAGGCATCACTGTACTTTGTGTTTGAAGGAGCGCCTTATGCCAGAAAGCATTAGAGCTGAATTCTACCTCTGATGGTACACTCTGGTCATAATTTTGTGTGCTAGAGACAGTCTCTTCTGGGTAGATTTCCTGATGCTTCCGATGCAGTTGTCCCATTTTCTGAGGCTCATTCTACCTCAACCCTTTCTCATTCCATAGCCATGCTTACAGTCATGTGTTCGCTTGTCTTCCACATGATCTTCTAGCCCCTAATCGACCTTGCTGTTTTTGTTTGTCTTAGTCAACATTGATTATAGCATTGTTTGTGGGCTTTTGAGAAGGTTCTGAGAATGTCTTGATACCGTGACTTAGTAAAGTTCATCGCAACAGGACATTGGTCGCTTCGCTAATTACAAATTAATAAAAATGTATTTGCATTCTCCTCCTACCAAACCCTTGTTGAATTTCTAAAGGAATAGTATCACAAATGTTGACTCACTAGTGGAGGTTGGAACATAGCTTTGTAGGATTGATGATACTTATATAAGGCTTTACAGTTTTCAAACTACTCCTTCTTAGTTGATCTTCATAATAGCCCTGTGGCAAGTAACGTAGATATTGTATTCTCCAAAAACATATCCACAGCTTACTCCTCACCCCTCCACTGCCACCACACCATCACACCTGGCTATTTTTCTTTACTGTCTGCCCCACTAAAATAGAAGTTCCAGGAAGGAGACATTTTGTCTGACTAGTTTATTACCAAATCCCAAGTACCTGCCACTCTCCTCGTTACATGAAGGAAACGGAAGTAGCCACTCTCCTCGTTACATGAAGGAAACGGAAGTGTTGTATACATTGCCGGTTTAATAATTTCTTGTTTGTAAGGGCAACATAGAACAGGATCATTTCCATCACTGGCCTAGTAGGGGACACAAGCAAATCCTCAACTTCTCTGGTCAGAGTAACCCAGTATCAAAATTAATACACACATATGTGGATGTGTGTGTATTGGTTTTTGATTTTGGAATACACACACACATTAGTGTTCTTTATATGCCTGCATCGTGGTCTTGATCTGTGCACTTCTTAGCTTTTCAACTTGGAACAGTAGTCATTCTGGGCTTTTAACCTGCCATGCCTTCTTTCCCCTCTCTGCCAATGGCCTATACAAAAAATCATTTCCTTCTCCATCAATGATTTAGGAATCTCTCTTGTGTCTCCATATGGCAATGCAATTTAGGTTTTTTTCAGATGTGATTACATTTTGTCAGCATCAGTACAATTTATAAGGCACTTTCTGCTGCTTTAAAGGCCACAATAACACACTGGAGGCCACCTGCAGTCTTGACAGAGGACTAGCCAGCCTTGAAAGAAAGCAAATGGGTGTAAAACTGACCAGGGTAGCACTCTCTTTTCTAGAATATTTTCGAGGCCTTGTGAACCAAACCAAACAAAAATCTAGATGGGAGGACCAGAAAAACCAGCCAGTTCTTTCAGCTCTTCTGGTATTCTAAGTGTAATGGCCAGAAAAGGCCCTGCCCCTCCCCATAGTAAGAAGACTGTTACCCCTTATAGATGTGAAAGGGCTTTGAAAGTTAAACTGTATAGATGTGAAAGAGATTGTGTCATTTCTGTGTGTTTGGGGAAGGTCAGGAGGGTAGAACCAAGACACTTGTCACAATAAACTGAACCAGTAACAAAGCAAGATCATTGTCCCCTCAGGGAAGAAGAGTAGTTCATTGTACCAGCAGTATGTAGGGAGAGTTGTATGTAACATGTCACCCTAGGTAAAGTTTCCTTAACCCTTTTGAACTGCAGTCTCCTGATCTTAAAAATGGGGATGCTAATGCCCAGCTTTCAGTGTTGAGTTACTTTAAGGAAGAAAGTACTACATGTGAGTGAAGTGGGAACGGTGCCCAGAACATAGGTATTTTAACGTTAAATCTTGTTTTTTCTCTGATCCTTCCATCTCCCCAGAGGCAGGGTTCCCTGGGCTGTACTTAGCTGGCCTTCCTCCAATTGGTACAGGCTGGAGTTCTGATCCTCTTCATATGGCCATGTCTCTTGTCCCAACAGCTTGCTCAGAGTCATGTTAAAAGAATGTCTCACATCCTCTGTTCCCTAACCCAAAGTACAAAGGCTTGGGGGGAACTTTAGTTGAATTCACTGAACTGATTCCCTACTATATGCTAAGAACTTGGCTGGGTACTGGTGAGAAAGTGTGCTTCCTTAAGCAAGAAGAAAGTGTTTAACCTCAAGTCTGGCTGTGTAAATAGGGTGCAAAAAGTCCTATTGGTAATGATTTGTTCTGACCCCTTCTCTAGGCACCCTAGAGTAGAAAAAGTACAAGCAGTGCTGATAGTAGACAATGGCATGGTCAGCCACTGTAGTCAGTTGTGAAGGAGCTATCGCCAGACATTTAAAAATGGTGCACTTTGGGGCGCCTGGCTGGCTCATTCAGCAGAGCATGAGACCCTTGATCTCAGGGTTGTGAGTTAGAGCTCCCTGTTGGGTGTAGACATTACTTAAAAATAATAATAAAATAAAAATTGTGCACTTTACCTGTTTAGTCTCTGAAGAAACTGGGGAAGATAATTTCTAAAGTGCTTTTCTGTGATCTGGTTTCCTCAGAGAGGACTCTGAGGTATCTAAAAATGTCCATACCCCACCAAAGCTGGCCTTCAGTTCAAGGGCACTCATTGGGTCTGCAGGGGTTTTTTTCTGATCACCAAGTATGTGTCATTTTTCGACACCAATTCTCCAATTCTATGACACTGAGTGTCCCAACTCTGCATTTCAATTCTGACACTGTCTACCTGGGGTTAGGCTCAGATCCCACAAGTAAAGGACTCAGTCCCACAAGACTGCCCTCACTTCAGATGCAAGTTGCGAGTGAGGTCCCCAGAAAACCCACACTACTGCCCAGCTGACTACAAATGTGGGGGTTCTCATGATGTGTCCCCCTCAGATGTGATAATTCACCAGAATGACTCACAACTCTGGAGAGTGGTTTACCAACATCTTTATTATGAAAGATATAATGCAGAAACAGCCATATGGAAGGGATGTATAAGGCAAGGTGTGAGTGGGGAGGCGGATGCAGACCCTCTGTGTCCTCTCTGGGTGTGCCACTCTTCTAACACATTGATGTGGTCACCCACAGGAATGCTCCCTGAACCCCATCATGCAGGGGTTTTTACTGAGACTTCATTATGTAGGTATTGTTGATTAAATCATTAACTGTGGCGATTGGATTCAATTTCCAGCCTCTCTTCTGTCCCAGAGTAACCCTCTAATTCTGCTTGGGTTTTAGTCACCAGCCTCCATCTTGAAGCCACCTGGGGGCTTGCCAAGAGTCACCGCATTCGCATAAACTCAAGTGTGATCAAAAGAGCCTCCTTATGAATAAGAACGACACCCCTATCACAGGAAATTCCAAGAGTGTTAGGAGCTCTGTGCCAGGAACCAGGGACAAAGACTAAACATACTTTTTTTTTTTTTTTTTTTTTTTTTTTTTATACCACAGGGACCTTAATGGAAAAAAAAGTGGGGGAGACTCAAGAGTATGTATATGAATGTGTAGTGTGTGAGTGTGTGTGTATATGTACAAGTGTATTTATAAACTGTATATTTAGAGAAATATATGTTGACTCTTCCTAGTATTTATTACACATTAGTCTTTGCCTACTATATTATTGTTCAGTAATGATGTAATAATGTGTTTAATATAAGAGTGTTTGGAGGCAAACCTGAGCACCTAAACTTGGGAAAACAATGTTAGAATTTGACGAAGCATGCAGGATCCTCAAATGTATTCTCCTTTTACAAATGAGGACCCTCTAGTTCTCTCATCATATTTGTGATCAGCTTTCAGAATTCTACTGTAGGCTTTCTTTCTCTACGTATATGTGTACATATGTAAGTTTTCACTTATTTAACTTACCAATCTATTATCACTATGCATCCACTGATTCAGTTTTCCACTGGTGTATCATTCATTTCTGTCAGACTTGTCCTTTTAAAATTATATTAAAGACAAAAGTAATTAATACCAAAAACTCATCACTTGCTAAGTATTTCTTTTTTAGCGTTCTATTCAGTTGTTTCCTTTACCTGACCTGGATTGTCCAAATTAGTTGCTGCACAAATAGGGCTGTTAAGACTATGAAGCTCTGCTACCCATTCTAAATGCTGTCTGCCAGCATTATGGGTCTTAATGTTGACATGACCTGACCTAGACTAAGCCATTGTGAGAGTCAGCAGTTGTAAAACTATACTTGCAAACTAGACTGAATATCTGAATGTTCTATAGCGAAGATATTTAGAAAAAATGTCAGTCAGAGGTAATGTTTAGGGTTAAAAAAAATACACTGGAGTCCATGTACAGTATGCGTAAAACAAAAGTTTCAGGTAACAATACTTAGCCTTACTCACCCTGTGCATTTTTTATTTTCTATTAATTGTTTATTTTTTTAAAAAAGACTTGTACTTATGAGGCAGAGGGGACAGAGGGTTACTGCTTCCTGTCTCTAGAGGGCTGAGGGGTTAAAGAACACATCATTGACAACTAGCATGGACTGGAGACCTGAGGTTCTTTGAATGTTCAAGACTGTGTACACCCTCAGGGCCTTTGCATGACCCAGGGCCTGGTGGGGGAATCTTTGAAAACAGCTGAGGTTAAATTTCTGACAACTTACAGGACGGGGCTTTGGAACAGTTTAACTTTTTATTTTTTAAAGTTTATTTTGAGTGAGAGCATGGGCACGAGCATGTCTGCATGAGTTGGGGAGGGACAGAGAGGGAGAGAGAGAGAGAATCCCAAGCAGGCTCCATGCTGTCAGCATGGAGCCCAGCTTGGGGCTCAGTCCCATGAACCATGAGATCATGATCTGAGCCGAAATCAAGAGTCAGACACTTAACCGACTGAACCACCCAGGCGCCCTGGAACAGTTGAATTTTTATTAGTCAAAGAAGAAAATGTGAATTTCTCTTATCCCAGCCTTGTGGTCTAAAACTCATACCGGCTATATTCTATGGCTACAAACCTTTGCACCTCTCACACACATACATTTTATCAAACTAATAGGGAGCAAGGTTTTTAGTCAAATGGTACAGAGGCTTGTAAATAATAACATCAACCTTTGGCTTCAACCCTTTGACTTGCCAGTCCCACTGTCTAGAAGCCTAACTTTTATTTTAACTGTTTCTTCTGGGAATTAACCTTAATCTCAAAATCATACGAATTCTTTCCAGCTTCACCTACTTAGATATACTGTTGATTTTCTGTTAGGACAGATGATGTGTTAGCTTATTACATGCCTGCTGCTTTCTCTTCTCCATCTTCCGAGTATAAACTACTGTCTTTAATTGCCCTGACTACCTTTGTGTTTTTAAATAGTATATTTCCACCTCTATTTCTTGTTCTGACAACTGCGGGCAGTCTCTTTTTAACTCCCTACCTTGACAATGAGGTTATTTGTGGGCTTGTTTTTTCTCTTTATTTGGCTGCTTCTTTCCATCACCTCTTGGCTCTTGCCATTTGAATTTTTACGTTTTCAGACGTGATACCCTTTACTCTTGTCATTGTTTGCTTGGCAAATAGGTCGGTTCTAAAAGTTAAAAAATTAATACAGGCACCTGGGTGGTGCCTTCAGTTAAGCATTCATGAGTTTGAGCCCCATGTCAGGCTCTGTGCTGACAACGTGGAGCCAGCTTGGGATTCTCTCTCTCTCCCTCTCTCCCTGCCCCTCCCCTGCTCTCACTCCCCACCCCCCCAATAAATAAACTTTAAAAGTTAAAAAATTAATAAATGATGTTTACATTGTTATGACAAAATAAATATTGCTAACTTCCCAGCCAAGTAACGTATTATGGTTACGTTTCTTTTTTGATCAGCTTTACGTATTTTGTGTGTTTATGTTTTTATTTCTAGTTTCCTTAACATTGCCTGCCTTAATCCCTGTGTCTCAAGGAGTATCAAACGTATGGAATTTTCTCTTTTCCTCATGCCTTTCACCTCCCTCTAGAGCCCTCTGTCCTCTCCTGTCCAGAGGAATTATTTTCTTGACCTGATACACAGCAACATCCTGGCATAATGTTTCCCAGATTCTAAATCTTTCACTTTCTTGATTTGTTCTTTTGTTTTGCTGTAATTTATCATCAATAACTTCCTAAGTAAAATGTGTACAAGATCCAGATATCTTTTGTCTAATCTCACACTTCATTGATAGTTTTATTGCATATGAAAAACTTGGTTCTAAACAGCTTAAACATTTTTCCTCAGAACTTTGAAGATCTTTATAATTAATTGCCTTTGATAACATAGTGCTGCTGATAAATATATTTCCAGTGTGATTCTCATTCCTTGTTAATGACTTTTGTTATAATTACTATGACTATTATTATTATTAAAGCTTTTAGGGTCTTTTCTTTACCTTGATAAACTTCATGAAGAATTGCCTAGATGTGATTTATTTCTTGTGCTGAGCATTTACTGGGCCTTTTAAATCTGGAGGCTTATATTCTTCAGTTCTAGAAAATTATCTTTACAAATATTCTTTCCTCTATTTCCTTTCTCTCCTTTCTTTTTCTAGAACTCTAGTTACTCTAATGTACTTTCTCAATTCTCCACGTATTTTTCAATTTCTTACCTTGGGGTTCTATTTTCTGGGAGAGTTTCATCTTCCAACTTTAATTTTTTATTTTAATGATTTTTAATTTCTATGAGCTCTGTTTTTGGTTTGGATTTTTTAATAGTTTCGTATTATTGATTCATGAATGCAATAACATCTCAAATCTCTTTGAGAAGATAATGGCTTTTTTGTCTCTCATGCTTAAAACATTTTTTTTTTTCCCATTCTTACATTATCTTTCCTTCTGGATAATTTTTTTTTGTTCATAGTTAAGAATGAGGCACAAAAATAGGATTGAAAGTTCTATGGGCTAATCAGTTACCTGTTTACTCTTAGGTTCATTCCTTATCTTTCCCCCTCTCTGTTCTAGTGGCTGACCCCTTCAAACTAGATTTCCAAACTCTTAGAAACTGGCTTCAGCTCTGGGGAGGCACTGGCTAGAGGAGGAAGAACCCAGATATTTCTCCTTTTCTCTAATTTCTGGGTAACACTTCCTCTGGTGGTTGCATATCTCTTCTGTTTTAGGCTCCTGAACTCTTCTCATGCCAAGGGCTTGGTACCAAGCTTCAGGGAACACTACCTTTTCCCATCATTCCTCTGGATCTAAGGATGGTCATGGTTTCATGATTTTGCTAATTTGGGGGTTTTCCCACCACCACCTTTGCTTTTTAACTTTTTTAATGACTGTGAATCTAGCTCCCAATATTAAATTTTTTCTCTGTGCTGCATGGAGTATATTCTCTTTTCTTGACTAGACCCTTACATATCTTTGGGGCTTGTAAACTAACAAAATTTACTTTAGAGTGATTTGCAAGTAGCTGACTATTATGGTTGGGGACGTCTACGCACCAAGGTGGGAAACGTTTTTCTGGGGCTAATTAATATTTGGAGTAACATTATTTTATTGTTCTTTTGTCTGGGAAATAAACGCTTGTCTGCCATGTTCTCTACGTATAGTGAGAAAGGGGACGAAGACTCTTAATTCCCAACACCATTCTTCATTTTGTGTGCTTATTAAATTTGGTTTTCTTATATATTATTCAGTATTTCTTTGTATTTATAGTACAAAATATCCATATGAGGTCAGTGCACCTGGTGCTGGGACTAGTTCAAATTTTATTTTAGGAAGACCATAGTAAGAGCACTCCAGAGGATGTATTGATTGCAGTAATAATCGTGAGAAAAACTGAAAGCAAGGAAAAGAGTTTGCAGTCTAGTGTTCTAAAAAGTGATGAGATTATCCTGAAATAAGAACACTAGTGGAAGGAAAGGAGAGGACTAGGAAGTGGATTACGGAGGGGCTGAGGAGGTTAGCACTGGCAGGCAGTAGGGCACAGGGGAGGCAGCCTCACCACTTACCAGTTGTGTTATTTTGGATAAATCATTCCTCTCACCGTGCCTCAATTCCCTCATCTCTAAAGTTGTGAATATTGCATGTAAAGTGCTTGGAAGAGTTCCAGGCACAATAGTGACTAACATTTACTTTTCTTTTTCTTTTTAAAGTTTATTTACTTTAAGAGAGTGAGGGCATGAGTGGGGGAGGGGCTGAGAGAGAGGAAGAGAGAGAATCCCAAGCAGGCTCCATGCTGTAAGCACAGAGCCCAATGAACCATGAGATCATGACCTGAGCCAAAATCAAGAGTTGGATGCTTAACTGAGCCACCCAGGTGCCCCAGTAACTAACATTATTAATATGAGATGCAGGAAAGCAGAAGACTTCAGAGTTAGACTGGTTCAAATCCAGGCTCTGGTTTTTTGGGTTTTTTTGTTTTTTTTTTTTTAAAGGATTGTTGGTTTAACGTTTATTTATTTTTGAGACAGAGAGAGACAGAACATGAACAGGGGAGGAGCAGAGAGAGAGGGAAACACAGAATCTGAAACGGGCTCCAGGCTCTGAGCTGTCAGCACAGAGCCCGACGCGGGGCTCGAACTCACGGACCGTGAGATCATGACCTGAGCCGAAGTCGGACGCTTAACCGACCAAGCCACCCAGGCGCCCCAAGGCTCTGGTTTTTAGTAACCGTAGGGACTCAGGCAAATTTGTGGTTGTTTCCTTATCAGTAAAATAAGGAAGAAATGCCAATGAGGTAATAAAGTTATAAATATTGTTTATTATTTTGAGTCTACTTTACATGTTTGGAAGAAAGTGTTCAATAAATAGCCATTCTATTTTAAATTGATGTTAGTATTATATTCAAATATTATACACCATGTGACTAAACAGTGTAAAAGAATAATAAAACAAATACTTGTGTATTCACTACCCAATTGAAAAAATTAAATCGAACCAGAAGTGTCCTGTGCCCTCCACAATTGTATTTCTCTCTTTTTCTTCCACATAGAAGAGATAACTATCCTGAATTTTCTCTCATTTTTTGGGTTGTATACTATAGGTATGAGCACATAAACAATATATTTTCAGCTTGACGGTGTGGGAGCTTCATACTAATGGAACCATACTGCCTTCATTCTTCTATGTCTTGTCTTCTTCACTCAGAATGCTGTTTTTGAGATTCATGCATATTGATACAAAGCTCTAATAGCCATAGTCCGTTTATTCTCACTGGTGTGTGCCATTCCATTGTAAAATTATTCCACAATGTATGTACTCATTTTACTGTTGACGGACATTTGAAGTGTTTCTAGTTTTCTCATTTGTTTTTCTTTTCTGTGATGAATCACACTGCTAAGAACATGCTTATGCGTGTCTTCTGGTGTATTTGTGCAAGCATTCCTTTTGGTTGAATACTTAGAGTAAAAAGTACTGTCCGTGCTCCACAAATACCTGTAGAGTGATGGTCCGCGCTCCTACTCCCATCAGTGCTGGTAGGAGACTTCCTGCTCTGCGTTCGCCGGTGCTCTGTCATGCATATCTTCTGTCTGTGGCGGGGATTTTCATTTATTTTATGGTATCTTTGGGTGAAGACATTCGTAACAGTAACATCTCTGAGGACAGGTTTCCCCCACTACCTGGATTCTTACGCATAGTCTACTTCCATAAGTTGAAATAGAGTAAAGCAAAATAGCAGTGATCATTTCATAAAAGTTAAAATCCTATTCAGATTTCTTTTTCTTTTTTTTTTCTTTTTTTAGTGAAAAAAAGTACTAAAGTACATCTTTCATAAAAGCAAAGTGTCATAAAGTGAACTTTTGGATGGGGGGTGGAAAACGTGTACTTCAACAATTCATTTAACATTTGTACCTTTTGTGTTTGTTTATTGTTGTTATTAATACTGCTGGGTTCTTACAGGATTACCCAGGCTCATCTTTAAATACCTATGCTTTCCATGGGGCACCTGGGTGGCTCAGTCAGGCGTCCGGCCTCCGCTCATGTCATGATCTTGCGGTCCATGAGTTTGAGCCCCGCGTTGGGCTCTGTGCTGACAGTCTGGAGCCTGGAGCCTGCTTCTGATTCTGTGTCTCCCTCTCTCTCTGTTCCTCCCCCTCCCCCCTCTGAAAAATAAAAGATTAAAACAAAAAAATTAAAAAAATACCATTGCTTTCCAAACTTGGTAGAACCTAAGACTCATCCAGGTATTTGTAAACCATGTGGGTCCTGGGGCTCCACTTTACCTACCAAATCAGAATCTATAGATGGTGGACCTGGGATTCTACACTTTTTAACAATGCTCGTAAATGGTATTAAGTTTGGTAAAGATTGAGAAGCACTGCTCAGTCTACACAGCTCATCTTTCTAGCTGAAGGCCTGAGCTCCCACCTGGAGATCACCAGATTGTTGTATCATGACCTCTGGAGTGGATGAAACGTGTGATTCGGTAGGTATGACTCTCATGTAACTATTCAGTAACATGGGCAGCCACACCTAAATATAAATATTTCTCCTGCAATTATAGCTGTGGTCATCATGCTGACAATGAAATGCTCGGCCCAGGCAACCATGCACAGGGCAGTGGAGGTCAATAAAAATCTTTGAAACCCAGCTCCTTTTTTATGGCAATCCCCAATGCAATATCTACCCAAGACCTTTCCTCTATGTATCAGGAATTAATTCCAAGTGAAAGTCATGCCCTGTTAACTTAAAAAAGAAATCTATTTTACTTTATATTTCAATCCCCAAAAACCTGATGAGCGAATACACATAAAAATGTTTCTCCCTTGTGAACAATTACATACAAACAAGAATCACAGACAAATACAGTCCTGATGAGGTTGCAATTAATAAAATGGGGGTGATTTGGATAGGAGTGGATTTTTAGATAATCAGGAATTTGATTTGGGGCATGTTAGTTTGAGCAACCTATTAAATAGTCAAATGGAGATGTTGAGAAGGCAAGCTGGTATTTTCAGTAGATGCTCAGGCTAGACATATAAACTTGGGAAGCATCGGGGTAGAGATATGTTTTAAGCCTTGAGGTGAGATTAGACCATCTAAGGTGTGTGCGTAGCAAGAAAAGAAAATAAATCCAGTGATAGAAGTCCTGGGAAGTGCAATGTTAAGAAGACAGAAAAAGAGAAGCCAGTGAGATAGGAAGAAACCTGGGGATTGTGGTGTTGTGGAAGCTATGTAAGGAAATGCTTCCAGGAGTAAGTGACTCACTGAGTCAGATGCTGCTGAGAGTTTATGTAAGCTGAAGATTGAGAGTTAATGTAGAGAGTATTTGTACTGATGGAGAGAGCTTACCTAGAGAGAGACTACTGAGCAACGTAAAAAGTATTTGTGACCTTGATGAGAGTAGTAGAATGTTGGGGCAAAGGTCCGACTAGAGTGGGTTCCAAAGACTATGAGGGGCTAGGGATATGAGCAAAGAACTACAGACAACTCTTTTGAGGTTTCTGTAAAGGGTGCTAGTTGAAAGGGGTGGTGGGGTCAAAAGACGGTTTCTTTTTAAGATGAGAGAAATAGCAATGTATTTTTATAGAGCTAGGAATGGCCCAGGGGAGAAAGGAAAAATTTATAATGCAGGAGTGAGAGGAGACAGATCTACTCCCCCAGCAGTGGGAATGGCTTGTTCTTGCTAATAAAAGGAAAAAGTATATGGGTATAGAACAGAAATTTTTCCGAGTGAAGAAATGAAGGAAAAAAATAGTTAAGTGGGTTGAGGGTACATGTCAGAGAGTGATATAATGATGTATCATGGTATTTAAACTGGGTAAGAATTAGAAGATGAGCTGCGTGAGTGATAATGGCTTGTGTGTTCCAATGGGCTGAAGGTACTACAGGGAGTGAGCTAGGAAGACAGGACTTTGTGGTTGAAGGACAGTTCTAGGATTCAAATGACGGAGAAGTTGTAGTTGCTGGTAATGACTACTTATAACACTTGGAAGGACCATGGGAATCATCAGCAACTATGATAGAATGAAAATCCAGATCCTTGGAGGTAAAGACGTCAAGAAACTGGAAAGTAAAAGTATTGAGAAGATTACCTTTGTGGATTTTAAGATCACCAAGAATTATAACAGAAGTAGGGATGGAGAGGGTGACAGCAAGCTAGGAATGAGAGTCTTCCCAGAATGGGGTGGGAGGGAGGACTGACTCAAGAGTTAAGGACAGTGGGTGGTACTGATTGATGCTGTGAGGTTGAAAGCTGGAGAGTGGAGTTTAGAGAAGATGACAGATCGATCTCAAAGCTGCACTGAGGAGCAAGGAGGATACCTCTCCCATCTCCAGTCTTGATGTTAGGAGTGGGACTGGGAAAGGAAAGATTCTCCTTGACAGAGCTACAGGCTAAGCAGTTCTGGAACAGCGTAAGGAGTAAAAGAAAGATTCTAATACAGGAAATCACTGGGAATTGACTGGTAACTAGCCATGCATTCCAGATGGCAGAATGGAAGAATTTCAGAGTTAAGGAAGGGTTGAGTGATGGATGGGATCAGAAAAAGGGAAATCCAGAACCTTACAGGAATTAGGCAGCAGTTTTCAAGGAATGATTGGGGAGTTACCCTGAAGTAACTAAGGATAAAGGGAAGAGTGATTGTTTGCCCTTATTTCTTAGAGCGACAGCAAAGCAATTCTAGACTCGGGAGATAGGAAGGGGGAGGAATTCGGAGACCCTCTTCCTACATTTCTAGTGGTGCCTGAGCAGAGATTTGCTCAAACTTCAGTGTGGTAATGAACCACCTGAGGATCTTGCTAAAATGCAGATTCTGATTCAGGAAATGAGGGATGAGGACTGGGGTTTTGCATTTCTCAGAGGTTCCTTCACAGACACTGGTGCTACTTTGAGGAACAAGGGTAGAGGATGGAGAAGAAGCAGACTTATCAGGAGCCCATTGACTCCTGCAGTGGAGGCATTCATCAGAGTATTTATAATAAAACATGTATGGTTATTTGTGTATATCTTGGGGGAGATGAGAAATATTTCACTGACGTTGTGTGAAGGTGAACCTTTTAAGATGCATTGGATTTTGGAATGCTGAGACTACAGGTATGCTAGGTATCTTCTTAAAGGATTTACAAATGTCTTGATCCTCCAAGTTTCCTGGATTTAACACATTGCTTCAAGGGAAGTATTATAACAGGATAATATATAGAAACATTCACTACTATGTTTTTTATATCTAGTCACTTCAGTTACTTTTCCCCTAGTCAGTCAGAGGCCATACGTTGCTCTTAGAAGCAATTAGCAGGAAGGGAATACACAGAGATATACAAGCTCAAAGTTCAAGATTTAAAAATTAAAAAAAAAATGTATATATAATATATATTCTATATTTTTAAAAACAAGCTTTTTGAGATACATACGTATTTTAAATATATATATATATATATATATATATAAACAAAGAATAGGTTTTTTGAAAATCAAAGGTAAATCTTGAGGAAAGGCAGGCACAGAATTGTGACATAAAAACAGAACCAGAAAGAATGTAAGAATGTGGAGGAAGAAGGAAATTACTATACATCTGCACCTGGGCTTGAGTTTGGAAAGCAAGAGATGAGTCCTCAAGGAGTTGTGTTGGAAGCAGAGAAGGAGGAGATCGGACCTGGTAGGAGGAAGTCTTATTCTAAGACTCCCTATCAGACAGGCCACCACTTCTTGGCTCACATCCGGGGACCACCTAGGGAGAGCTTAGCCAATATCCGCAGATCATTGCCTTTGGAGGGAACAGCACAAACTGTTCTAGAAGAAAAGCTACATAGCTCTTTGCCTCCTCCTGTGGGTTGTATGCTTTCATTTAGTAAATATAGTTTTCTATTAAAGGAAATATATTTCATGTTTTCATGATTTGGTTGAAGGTGGAATTATTTAATTGAGTTTGAGCTTCAAGAATTCGTGTGTGTGTGTGTGTGTGTGTGCGCGCGCGTGCAAGCACATTGTATAGCTGCCAGACTCTTGATTAATAATTAAGATAAGGAGTTTGTTGTGTGTAGCCAGAGAAGAAAGAAGTCCAATGATAGAGCCCTGGGGAGCTGCAGTGTTACAAAGTCAAATCCGTCAGTGCTATTACAATACATAGATAAAGGCAAGAAAATTTAGGTAATATTTCATTTTTTTCTAGTTATTTAGTATAATATGGATACAGCTCATATAGCTACTATTCAAACCAGCAGAATGTCGATGTTCTATTGGACTAATGGTTAAATTTTTCCGTAGTAATGAAAATTGTATATCCTTTGAAACCCATCACTTAAGAGCCGTCTGAATTTCACCTATCTAATGTCTCACAATACAAGATTTTTATATTTATCTTAAATTCATTTTAAATCTGTATTTGCAGTTTCATTTCTTCCTCTCCATAATGTTTGTAGATGAAGACATTTTTTTTTTTTTTTTTATTTCTGAAAGAGAGAGAGAGCGTGGAGAGGGGCAGAGGCAGAGAGAGAGGGGGAGACAGAATCTTAAGCAGGCTCCACACCCAGCCTGGAGCCCAACATGGGACCCGATCTCACAAGTGATGGTGAGATCATGGCCCGAGCTGAAATCAAGAGTTGGCAGCTTAACCGACTGAGCCACCAAGGTACTCTGCAGATGCAGACATTTATTGCAGCATTCAATTTATTTGCTATTTACTTAACAACCAGGTTCACTTGATGTGGCTTTTCCTAGATAAAAAGGAAATCGAGTGTCAATAGTTTTCTTTCACCAATAGGATACAATTATCCTATTGTATCCTAGGTGATGATTTAGTAAAAATAATGTCAGAAGAACTGTGTTTGAAGAGCTATATTAAGACTAAAAGTTTTACTCAGAGTTCATACAGAAGGTAGGGATGTCATTAACGTGCTTAACAATGAGTAGCTACCCTATTTTCTCCTTCTTTCTTTTATTTCATGCTTAAGCAATCATCAATATAAATGATATGGATGATAAATATACTTTATTTCTGCAAGATCAAATAAAAAATGTTCAGGTTAGAGAAAGCTTGCTTTCTTTCTTTCTTTCTTTCTTTCTTTCTTTCTTTCAGAAACTTTGCAAAAATACATCAGTCACCAAGAATAAAGCTGAGACACGCTTTATATTGGGCATGAGCCTCTGCCAAGTTGTTCTCGTCCAAAATCCT
Source organism: Panthera uncia (assembly GCF_023721935.1). Lineage (NCBI taxonomy): Eukaryota > Metazoa > Chordata > Mammalia > Carnivora > Felidae > Panthera > Panthera uncia. The sequence goes on along the minus strand of NC_064816.1, from coordinate 66,109,767 downwards.
GACATCTTTTGGACAGTTCTGCTGAAATGCATGGGAATGACTTTATTGCCCTGATATGGACATCCATAATATCAAAATTATTATGCTATAATATTAAATGTGTTATTTCACATTTGTAATAAAATGGGTTAACAATTTAGAATTCATTTCTCTAAAAGTTACAGTCAGAATTTATGGATTGTCAAAAGCATGAAAGTTACAGGCTTCATAGTGATTATTGCTGAAGCCTTTGTTTGGCATCAGTTCTGGAGTGGAATCATTTGTTTTATTTTTAAATGCTAGATTTCACTGAAGAATTGAAATCATTTGAATGTGAGAAAAACTCTGGGTAGTTTCCTGGGCCAGAAATCTGTAAGTATAATTTTTCTATTTCTTAAAAATTCCACTGTATAAAACAGAGGTGGTACACAAATAGTAAAGCTAACCTCCAATTCTGCAAATCTTTCAGAAACCAGTTGGCAAAATCAAAATAGCTAACTGCTTACCTTTTAACCCAAGAAAAGACCTGTCTCCAAATATCAATGTTTTTAGTTTTAGAAGCAGTTTTTTAAATTTTCAAAATTGCTTGATTAAATTAAAATTGGTTTCTCTTAGTCATGTCACCTTAAAGACAGTGTATTACTTTCTAGAATCTTTCCCTTAAAAACTGTAATTTAAAAATAAGTGTCAAATTCTCTTTCATTATCTCAATAGAATGTTTAATTACTGGTTATTAGCAAACTATCTCAATTATTGACTTTTTTTTTAATATATATAATTTATTGTCAAGTTAGCTATAACATACAGAGTATACGATGTGCTCTTGGCTTCGGGAATAGATTCCCATGATTCATCACTTACATACAACACCCAGTGCTCATCCCAATAAGTGCCCTTGACAGTTATATGATAAAGCATTCCAAAATTTGGTGGCCTAAACAGCAGCAACTTATTTTTCACAGTTTCATGGGTTGGCTGGGGCTCACTTGGACAGTTCTCCTATGGAATTATTTAAGGTCTCTTATGCATATTTATTCAGCTGAAAGCTTGGTGGGGGGTGGAATATCCGAGGTGACAGCTCATTCTACAGGGCTTCTCTTCATGTATTCTCATTCAGTACTTTAGTCCGGACTTCCTAGCATCCAGAGGACTGAGCTCCAAGATAAGAGAATAGAAGTTGTGATCCTTTGAAGGCATAGGATTGGAAGTCCTGGAGCATCATTTCCAATGATTTCTAGTGGACAAGGCAAGTCAAAGGACCAGCCCAAATTCAAGAGAAGGAAAATAGTTTCCATCTGTTGATAGGATAAGAGGCATACATGTACAGGAACAGAAAGAATGGATGGCTGCTTTCATTAACACTATCCTTTACCTTCTAGCAGTAATAGTTAATTATCTCTCAGTTGTCCAACATTTATCGCATCCTGGGAGACAAGATGGAGATACATTCCATAAGTTGACATGATTCCTATCTTTGAGATAATTACAGTATCGTAGAGAAGATTGGCAATTAAACAAACACGCAGGACAGCACTTGTGTTTCTGGCAGTTTGACAGATTGAATAACACAGACAAAATATAAATGCAGAATAAATTTTAATAACTTTTAATGCATTACTAGGAAATATTGAGTGACATACAGAGGACATTCATTTAAAGCATGTTAAGTGTAAAACATGATGGTACAGTGTTTATGAAGACATCAAGAGAGGATATGCATTTTAAATGCTAGCAACTGGGGTTTGGATATGTACAGACATAGAAAATGTAGAAAATGGGAACCCTTATTACTGTGTAATGGGTCCAGAAATGGGTCTTTCATGTAACAGGTCCAAAATTTCTAGGTGAACAGTCCAGTGAAATATGGAAACTGAACCTGAGCAACCTGTGAGCATGGAGCCAATAATTTGTTGAGTAGAGAAAACCAAAGCTGGAAGATTAACACAAAACTGATTGTATATGTAAAATCCTTGGAGCACCAGGCAGAAATTAATACAAAATCTTCTCTGTAAGAACGTCTTAAATATATAGGGCACAGAGTGCTTATAGAAGAAACAGTTTCCAAATAAATTGAAATCACAATAAAAAAAATTAGATGCCATAGATGGTAGTTCCTAAGGCTACTCACCAACATTTCTGGGTTTTCCACATTTAGATATTCAGTATTAATGCATTTCCTTTCCCTTAGAATGTCATGTGGCATGCTTTGGCCAATGGAATATGAGTGTAAATTACATGGTCCTTTCTTACTGGAAGCATTTAAGTGTTTGAGTGCTATTCTTTATAATTTTCTTTTTCTGCCATGATGATTAATTGTGGTAGCATATCATGATAATGAAGATACAATTATGAGCCCTCATAAAGGGGACACTGCTTTAGAGGGTAATTTGAACCAGCAGCACAATAGATATGAGTTTTTAAAACACTTAAATTTGGAAGTTATTAGTTTCCATGACATAACTTAGCACATCATAATAAACCACACAGGAAATTATCCATTGTATAGGAGTGTTAATAAGCAATCCAAAACACGTTACTTAAGGTCAAATAAAAGAATCTGACTGAGTCAACTAACTGTGATATTATTTTATTATAAATACAAATTATTTTTAAATAATCATACATGCAAAAGAAGGAATAGACATTATAATCAATAAAAAGACCAAAAAATTTTGAAAAATGGTAAATAGAATTTCTAAAAATGCAAAAATATAGTTATTTAAATTGAAAACTCAGATTCAAACAAAATCACCAGGCATGTCTACAAACAGGATCAAATGACCAATGACCAAGAGTAGTGAGAGACAGTAAAAATAAAACCACACGTGATTCAGACATTGACCTTATCAAATAAAGACTTTGTAATAACTATGGTTAACTTCCTGTCAGTGTGGCGTGATGGGCATTTTTCAGGACAGCTAAAAGTACTCCAGACAGGAGTTAGTGAAAACCCCGTGTACAAGAAGCAGAAATGTGAGTTGGAATGACCATCAGCCAACACCAAGATCAGCCTCCACTGCATACCAACAGTGTGGAAGGAGGCAGCGTGAAGTGGTGTGCACTAAGTCACGTAAGTGTTGTACTTACCAAACTGGAATCATCAACATGGCCTATAATGATTCCAATAATGAGCTACATGAAGATCGTGGTGAAGAAGAGCGCTCATGATGGCATTTCAACACCCACCAAAGGGTCTTCTTCTGAAACGGAATTAAACATCAAGACTCACAAGAATACCATAGGCCAGTCTTGGCAAGATAATCACATGGGAATATATAGAGCAAGAAACACAGCATGCCAGCAATGTGGGAACAGGTATATTTCTTCTGTGGTATTCCTTGCAGTAGTCCAAAAATCACCTGGCAAATATAGTTTTGTTTTCAGGTTCAAAGGGATGAGACACTCATGGTTGAGATGGGTGAGTCCCTAGCTTGAAAGCATCATGATGCACAGGAATCAAAATCTCTCATAATGTTTGCAAAGATATGCTTGTATGGTGCCTGCGAGAAAGATACCCAATTATAAGAGTCATTACACTCAGGGAAGCCCAAATATATGGCTTCGTAGGTATTTATAATTCTCCTAGTTCAGATGCATTTTTACAACTAAGTTTTACCATAAACAGTGTTGCCTAGGAATGAGTTGATATTCTACTTTTATCACGTCTCCAGGAAATCAGATCTAGAAATTTTACTGAAGGTCAGATTTTTATGCAGAAAGGGGAAGTACGTATTAAACTTTATGTTACCTCATAATACTCAACTATTCACTATCCCTGCGCTACAAGAAGGGAGTAAGGTTGACTCAAAACTAGATTATTGATTAAAAACTCCAGAATTCAATGAAATCCAAAATAATATTAACAGTAAAACTTAATATATGCAACCCAAAACTGAAGCTACAACTTTTAACTGAAATATAGATGCTTAAATTCCTTAAATGTGGATACATAAATTCCTTTACCAGTAAGCTGAAGACAACATTGCTTTCCAAAAGTTGAATTTCTATGACCAACTAGGGAATAGGAGAATGTTTTAATGTTAGAAAATCAATGAATATAGTTTGTTAAATAGGTCAAAAGAGAACAGTGTATATAAATTTTTCATATTCAGTACTCATTCTTAAAAAAAATAAGTACAAAATTATCACAGTAAAGACTATATATCTCATGAAATAATATATTTTTTAAAAGTTTATTTGTTTTGAGAGAGAGAGAGAGAGAGAGAGAGAGCATGGGTGGGGGAGAAGCAGAGAGAGGGAGACAGAATCCCAAGCAGCCTCCATGCTGTCAGCACAGGGCTTAGTCTCACAAACCCATGAGATCATGACCTGAGCTGAGATCAAGAGTCAGACGCTTACCTGACAGAGCCACCCAGGTGCACCAAGAATTTTTTAATACTGGAAAACATTATGACATTTTCAACAAGGTCAAGTCAAAATAGTCTGCATTTCCCTAATTCTTTTATAATTATTGCAGAATTTCTAGAATTAAATAAATTAAAAAATAGAAATATGAGTTACAATTATTCCAAAAAAGAAGAGATAAATAATATTATTTGGTTCATACCCAGTTGGCAATCAAAAGAGAATCAAGTGAAAAACAATACAAATCAGGGAAATTAGTAAATTTACAAGGGTAAACTATCTAAAAATTAGCAACATCAATAGTTTTCCTATGTAGGAGATAATCAATTAGAAAATACCAAACAAAGCAAGAATTCATTTACAATGGGAATAAAAACAGAGAATACTATATAAGTCAGAGAACAATAACTTATACAAAAATGGCACCTCTGGCTGGGCCACTGAAAGTTTACCTCTCACAATTATAATGCAAATGAATTCTGACCGTTTTCCTCAATAGCTTTAAATTGGTCTAAATTCCTTCCTTTAATAGTTTTGACATCTTCTAGAGCCTTAGAGCTTTTTGTAGGATCTTCAGTATCCATCTAGGAGACAACAGAAAGAGAATGGAAGATTATAGATTACTTTCATCCATATTCTGCTGATCAGAATCCAGTCTCATCATCCCACCTTACATCAAGGGAAGCTGGGAAATGTAGTCTTCCTCTGTAACCAGGAAGAAGAAAAATATAGATATTAGTGAGCACCAGTATTCTTTGCCACAAATATCTAATAAGAATCCAAGAAATGTGTGGGCCAGTTCAGAAGAAAACTAAGAATCTGAACATACGTAGACTAAAGAAGGGTTAAATAATGGGAAGTGCCATTATTTTGAAGGAGAAGACCTAATATTGTAAAGACTTTGCATTTCCTTACTAACACAAAGTTTTAATAAAACTTTCAATTTCATTGAAAATATCAATGAAAAATTGTCTGAAAATTAAAAAAATAAATTATCCTAAAGTTCACTTATAAAAATAAAATATAAAAATAAATATAAAGTATAAAAACAATATAAATAATAAAATATATAATACATAAATAAAATAATATAAATAATAAAAAATATAAAATATAAAGTATAAAAATAAAGTTCACTTATAAAAAAAAGATAAGCAGAGATATTTTTAAAAAGAAAGAATAAGAGCATATTTCACCTTTGGGGCAAAAAACGTAAAGGGTAAACATAATTAAACATGATGTGGTTTCCTAGACACTTACAATGCATGAATAGGATTAGTAGAACTGCATGTATGACATGGAAACTGATCCTAATACTAGATGACAAATATAGCATAACAAATATTAAGAAAAGGACTATTTATTGAGTAGTTATTTTATGATAATTGTTTGAAAAAGTATGTTTTTTTCTCACCGCATACATAAACACAAAACCAGGTATCTTAAAGCAGATGTAAACAACTGAACACCCAAAGTCCAGATCTAGCCCATCTCCTGATTTTGTAAGTAAGTTTTTGTTGGTTCATGGTCATGCCCATTTGTTTATATAATGCCAGTGGCTGCTTTTCCAGTCAGAATTGTCACAGACACCCTGTGGCTTACAAAGACTAAAATAGTTACTATCTAGTCCCTTATGGAAAATGGTTTGCTGAATCCTGAACTGAAACAATGAAAATAATTGAAAGAAAATGTAGGGGAACGTTTATTTGATTTGGAATAGGAGTTTCTTAGTGTAACAGCTAAGTAAGACACCACAAAATGCAGTGTGGTGTATATTGGAAATATTAATTTATCTGACAAATAAACAATGGTCTCAGTCAAAGGAAAAACTGAGAAACATGTTTGCAAAGATGGTTACAGTAATTTCTCTTATGCTATACTCATGCCTCCGTGACTTTGCTGTACCTCCCATCAAAAGGGGGAATCTAGGGGCGCCTGGGTGGCGCAGTTGGTTGAACGTCCGACTTCAGCCAGGTCACGATCTCCAGGTGCGTGAGTTCGAGCCCCGCGTCGGGCTCTGGGCTGATGGCTCGGAGCCTGGAGCCTGTTTCCGATTCTGTGTCTCCCTCTCTCTCTGCCCCTCCCCCGTTCATGCTCTGTCTCTCTCTGTCCCAAAAATAAATTAAAAACGTTGAAAAAAAAAAAAAAGGGGGAATCTATTTCTCCTCCCCTTGAATCTGGGCAGCTCTATGACTATCTGAACAAGGAAATGTGGCGAACTATGTTTTGTCACTTCTGAACCAGGCCCTCAAGTGGCTGTGCGACTTCCACTCCAGCAGTGGAATACCTGGAACATTCTCCCTTATACACAAGCCCCGTCCAGCTCCTTGAGAGACCTCATAGAAAGAGAAGTCCAACTGTCTCCAGACATTCTGCCATTTTTGCTGAGGCCCTTTTGTGAATGAGGTTTTCTGGGACCAGTCAGCTCCCAGCTGACCCTCAACTGACTACAAAGGACGAGTAAGCCCAGCCCTACCTGGGTACACCCATGCCCAAATTACTAATCTATAGGGCTGGGAGGAAATAAATAATGTTGCTTCAGTCCCTAAATGTTGGGGATGATTTACTTACAGATAACTGACACAACAGAGTTGTGGTGCACATGACAAGCAAAGGATCAGTCTTCTTCGCAAAGAATATGAACACATCGATAAGTAGGTTCTTTTTTCCTTTGGTAGTTGCTTCTGATTCTCACCTAGCATTTTCAGTTTGGGTCTAGATGATAGGCCCTCAAATTGCTTATCTTTCTTCCATCTTCTTAGTTAGTGATAATGGTGGTTGTTGGGGCAGTCTTTCTTCATTAAATTCAGTTTTGACATGTAGAGACTTTGTTGGTTACGGTTTCCCATTCTGTTACTGAATGTTTTCCTCTAGTGTACTTTTGCTTGTTACACAGAAGTATAATACAGTAAAGTGCATGCACCTTAAGAGTACAGTTTGGTGAATTTGTACAAACCCATTCATCCATGTAAACACCACCTAGATCAACATGTAGAACTTTTCCTGCATAGCACCTCCTTTTTTCAGAAACAGCTTTTCCTTTACATGCTGAGTATATAGATCATGCCTGCTTTTTGGTGTTGCACAATTTCTCATATGATCTGCACTGTGTGTATGTGTGTATCTGTGTATTTTCTTTGTAATCATCTGTGTTAATCTGGGTTCTCCAGAGAAACAGAAGCAATAATAGATATGTATTGTAATATGTGTATCTCCACTTTCACCTCCACTTATGTATGTATGTATGTATGTGTGTATCCATCTATCCATCCATCCATCCATCCAGAGAAGGAGAAAGAGAGATTTACTATAAATAATTGGCTTACCTGATGATTATGGAGGCTGAGAATCCCAAGCTGAGCCCTGGAGAGCTGATGGTATAGTACCAGTCCTAGTCCAGAGGTCTGAGAGCCAGGAGAGACTATGGTATAAATTTCAATCTGAGTATGAGTCTCAGGGAGAAAAGGGAGAAAAGGACAGATGTCTGAGCTCAAAGACAGGTAGGTAGAAAGAGAATTTGTTATTCCTCAGTTTTCTATTCAGGCCTTTCTATTCAGTTTTCTATTCAGTGGATTGGATGAGGCCCAGCTAGGGTAGGAGGCTGGGAGGGCACATCTGGCTTTACTTAAGTCTGTCAATTCAAATGTTAATCTCATCCAGTAACTCACAGGCACAATCGGAAATAAGTTTAACCAAATATCTGGATACTCTGTAGCCGAGAGCAGAGTAGGTTGAGTGTGGGACATGCACACCCAAACATCAGACCACAAACAACACTGTCAAGGAATTAATGGAGGCAAGTCACTGAGAGAGTTGGTGGAAATCTGGCCAGGGAGCTGTAAGAAGATATACCTTTTCCTGATATGACCCAAGCTTCTTAAATGTATTAGAATATCTGTATTTGGATAGAGGATGAAACCACATAGTATAATTCTGGCCATATTATTAAAACAGTAGCCTGGAAGCATACAAATGAAATGATTGGGTCATGATTTGGAGCACAGACACTGCAAAACCAATTTAAGATTGGGAAAATTTTCTAGAATAAATATCAAGTGTATCCCTTATGTAAGTCATAGTACCTTAGATTAATTATATTTTGTATTGATCACATTGTGTTATTAAAACTATATTTATGGTTATTTCACAGAATCTCTCTTATAAATTTTTCTCATTTTGAATGCAGCTGTACGTCTTTAGACAAAATAGCTCGTATTTATATATTTTTTTCATCTAAACTGAATTGCTCTGGCATTGTTGTGGAAAAATATTGATTTTGGGGTCTTATTAACTGTCTATTATTGTTTATTAGGTAATGCTCCATCATCTTTGCCTTGGTTGATAAATATCTGTTCTCCTGCCTGTTCATGTGATTTACTTCTCTCTCTCAGTGAGGCTGGCAGTACATAATTAGTATTTTATATAATGACTTTCCTTTCTAGAATTCAGGGGAGTTTCACTTGGTGCCAGTGAAATTCTGACTTATTTTTTGCTACTATTTTCTGAAGGAATGGATAATTTGAAGACTATAAATCTTATATCCAGTGCCCTTTGAATGACCTTGAAGGTCTTTCGTAGTCCCTGATCCCACTGATGGTGTTACAGCTTGTGCAGACCATAGAAACAGCCCCGTTGAGGTGCCCACTGATTGGAGCTCAGCAGACAGTGCCTCGGGGCCTTGGCACCAAGCCATTATCAGCCAGGAAGCGGGGGACACTTTTCTAATCCATCAACCCAGAAAGACCACCCTGTGTGCTTTTAAGAGTGGCATAATCTGGCTTCACTGTTTTAAGTTAGGGGTTTTTTTTCCAACCAGTAACTTATATGACATGATAATAAAAACATGGAGTTTAGGGGGGCCTGGGTGTCTCAGTTGGTTAAGCATACAACTTCTTGGTTTCACCTCAGGTCATGATCTCCTGGTTTTGTGAGTTCAAACCCTGCATCAGGCTCTGCCCTGGCAGCATGGAGCCTGCTTGGGATTCTCTCTCTCTCTCCCTGTCCTCCTCCACCCCCCCCCCCCCCCCCCCCCACCCCGGTACTGTCTCCATCTCTCTCGAAATAAATAAAAATAAAGAAATAAACTTAAAAAACTGTATAAATACATAAACTTTATAAACAAACAAACAAACAAACACACAAACTTAAAACACACACACACACACGGAGTTTAGAAGGAAAAACATGCATGTTTGAATTTTGGTTTTATCATTTACCACCACTTTTGTCCCCAGCTGGACTCCAGACTTTACTGCTCACCTGCTTGTACCCAACAGCCTTGGTCCAGCATTTTTGCTTAAACTCCTTTCCAGTTTCTCTCTTAACTCAGGCAAAAGATATGAGGGGTATAGCATCCATGGTGGGAACTGAAAGTACTCCTCAAGCAGTAACAGTAGCCTGGATGAAGAGCTCTGGGAGCCCAGACCACCCAGACCAGCTTGACCTTAACTCCTGACTCTCACCTGTACAGACGACCCACAGAGTGACCAACAGTTACCTCATTATAATACTAAATCCCTAACCAAGGAAGAGCACAGGCCTCATTTACATAATATACAGTGTATGTGTAGGCACGTTTCCTTAAGGCACATGTGGGACCTTATGCCAGCCTCTACTTATGATGACAAGGCTCCCCTCTCTAAATATCCATCTTAACCCTAGATAAGAGGAACCCAGCCACCTCCGCTCAGGGAGTCACAGCTTTGGAAGTTATTCCCCATGATCTCCTTATTTACTGCAAATAAAGTTCACTTTATTTTTATTTTACTTTTACTTGTATTTTATTTTTACTGTGTGTGACAACTCCATCTTGTGTGGTTTCAATCTGTGACTCACTAAGGGGCAAACTCACGGTTCGGTTACAATTTGATTTTTGTTAAGTTAGGAAACCTCTGTGAATCAATGTTTTCACACAATTTGTTTTTTTCTTTTTGAAATAACACACTTTTGGGGAGCCTGGGTGGCTCAGTCAGTTAAGCGTCTGACTTTGGCTCAGGTCATAATCTTCCGGTTCACCAGTTCGAGCCCAGAGTTGGGCTCTGTGCTGACAGCTCAGAGCCTGGATCTTGCTTTGGATTCTGTGTCACCCTCTCTCTGCCCCTCCCCACTCACAATCTGTCTCTCTCTCAAAAATAAATAAACATTAAAAAAATAATAATACACTTTTAATTACAGAAGTTATTCATGTTCATGGAAAATGAATACACACTCAGAACTCTCAGAGTTCCACTAGAGAAGGATAAACACTTCAGGTTTGGTGTGAATACTTTGAATTTTTTTCTTTGCCTACATATTATATGTTCATATAATCATATGTACATATATATCGGTACATATACATTTATTTTTTTAAATTGTAAATATTTTAATTAAACTTTTTATTGACTGTATCTTAAGAATGTGCCATAATTTATTTCATTAATCGCCTATTGTTTCACATACATACAAATATATACATACATTTAAGACTTTGGCAAAAGATATTTTTCCAAATCACTTTCTCCAAATTTCTGTCCATAGCTCATATATAAGTAGTATATAAGAAATGTCTATTGTTGCATATTACCATCCTTTAAAGAGTGTATGCCTTTTTAATAGATAAAAAATGACTTTCTCTGGTTGCTGTGATTTGCTTTTCATTGATTAGTAGTAAGATTAAACTTGTTTCCATTTGTCTGCTTGCACTTATATTTCTTATTTTGTGAATTTCATGATTGTGACTTTTCCTTATGTTTCTATTCTTAAAAATACTTACCTTATTGGTTTTTAAGAGTTCTTTATATATTAAATGTTTTTAATGTTTACTTTTGGGTGAGAGAGGGAGGGAGGGAGAGAGAGAGAGGGAGAGAGAGGGAGAGAGAGAGAGACCAATGCAGGGGAGGGGCAGAGGGAGCGGGGGAAAGAGGATCCGAAACAGGCTTGTCTCTGACAGCAGCGAGCCCGATGACGAGCTTCAACCTATGAACCGAACCATGAGATCATGACCTGAGCCAAAGCCAGAAGCTCAACCAACTGAGCCACCCAAGCACCCCTAGTGCTTTATATATTAAAGGAGTTCACCTTTTCTATTTCTTGTGTGTGTGTTAGGGAATTCTAAACTGAAAATTAGAGGAGACTGCCTTCCCTTAATTTATGCATTGATTCCTTGTAACAGGCAGAAGAATTCAAGAGGGTGACATTAGTCAGAGTCTGTTTTTTTTTTTTTTTTAAAGTCCTCTTTACTTTTCTGAACAAATAGTCTTAATGATTGTGTGCAGTCTGCATTGGATTTAAAGCCAACTTTTGGTGAGGCGTATTTCTTTAATCTGTTTGCTAGATCTTGGCAGAATTGGACACTACCTCTGTTTTAGGAGATGGGGACCAAATGAGATTAGTTCATTGTTAACCTTCATGGACACAATCTAGTCACTACTTTTTCCCTGGGTGAAGGACCCACATCCCCCTTCAATGTGTGGGATGATTGTCAGGGATGGCATCCAATTACAGCTTTTCCTTTCTCATAGTGGGTACAAAACTGCACTTTAATAGAAACATTGCAGTGGTTCAGAAATGAGAACATTTTCATGATGGAGCAAGCCATAATTATTTTTATCTCATAACTTTCTTCTTTCCGTCTGTAATAACTTATATACAAGACTTTGTGGTGCAACAATGTCAGTGTCAGTATTCTAAAGTATTTTTCCTGAATGAAGACAGGACATATTCTTCATATGGTGGATGGCCAAAAACTGTTCATGCTAAGGCAAGATTTCTCTAGGTTCCCTGGCACAGTAAGTTAAGTGATTTTTTCAAATGTACAATTGCTTCCTGAGTTGTTTACGGTGTATTTTTCCAAAACTCTGTTTTTAATGTTTTCAAGCATCTAGAAGCATTGAACTTACACAGTGAATACTCATATAGTCTTTACATCTATACACTAATTGTAAACAATTATCCCTTATTTGTTTGTATTCTCTACACATTTTCCCAAACCACTGGAAAACAAATTATTGAAATCATGATACATCACCCCTAAATATTTCCATACGTATTTGTAAGAATATTAAATTATCCACATAACTATATATAATTGCCAACTTAATAAAATTAACAATTATATATCACTTGATATCCAGTTCAGATGATATATTTATATATATATACATTTACAGTTTTAAATAATCAAAACTGTCAATATTATCTTTTGAGCTTTTTTCCCTGATAATATGCTTTAAAATATCTTCCCTACCTCAAAAATTAAAAATATATTGTTATGCATATCTACATTCTTATCCTTGTGTGATTTTTTAATTTGAATTTCTAATTTGAATTTCTAGAATTCAATTGGATTAACTTGGTTCTAAAGAAAAAATCAAGTTTTATTTTTTCCATAATGTTAAATTATCTCAGCACAATTGATCAATCCATATTTACCCCACTGACTAAAAATGATACCTTTAATATTTGCAGATGACATATCTGATAAAGGGTTAGCATCCAAAATATATAAAAAAAAATACCACTCAACACCAAAAGACAAATAATTCAATTAAAAAATGGGCAGAAGGCATAAACAGACATTTCTACAAAGTTATCCTCGAACTTTGCAGAAATGTCCAGCAGATGGCCAACAGACACATTAAAAGACGCTTAGCCTCACTAATCATAAGAGAGATGCAAATCAAAGCGACAATGAGATATCTACTCACACCTGTCAGAATGGCTAACGTCAACAACACAAGACAGGACAAGTATTGGTGAGGATGTGGAGGAAAAGAAACCCTCTTGCACTGTTGGTAGAAATGCAAACTGGAGCAGCCACTTTGGAAAACAGTATGGAGGTTCCTCAAAAAGTTAAAATAAAGCTATTCTACAATCCAGCAATTGCACTTCTAGGTATTTGTCACCAAAATACAAAAGCACTAATTCAAAGGGATACATGCATCTCTTGTTTATTGCAGCATCATTCACAATACCCAAATTATAGAAGCAGCCCAAGTGTCCATAGACAGATATACATACACAATGGAATATTATTCAGCCATAAAAAGAATGAAATTCTGCATGGATGGAGCTAGAGAGGATTAATGCTAAGTGAAATAAGTCAGAGAAAGGAAAATACCATATGGTTTTACTCATATGTGGGATTTAAGAAACAACACCAAAAAAAAAAAAAAATGAGCAAAGGGAAAAACAATAGAGAGAGAAACAAACCAAGAAACAGGCTCTTAACTATAGAGAGCAGACTGATGGTTATCAGAAGGGGAATGGGGGGGGGAGGGTAAAACAGATGATGAAGATTGAGGAGTGCACTTGTGATGAGCACAGGGTGATGTATAGAATTTTGAATCACGATATTGTACACCTGAAACTAATATAACACTGTGTATTAACTACACTAGACTTTAAAATACAATTAAAGGAGGAATTAAGATGGCAGAATCCTGTGTTTGCCTCGTCCCTCGAACACAGCTGGATAAATGTCACATTATTCTGAACACCCAAGAAATTGATCTGAAGACTGACAAACTGTACAACTAGAGGGAGAGGGACCACACAGTGGGAGGTATGAAGTGCAGAGACATGATTTGGGGGAGAAAAGAATCACAGCCGTTGTGTAGGAGATGGAGCCCTGATCACGGAGAGAGGACAGAATGAGAGAGAGCGAGAGAGAGAGCAAGAGAGAGAGCGAGAGCAAGATTGCTCAGCACACAAGGGATCACACAAGAAAAACACTTCCCCAAACCGATGACTGGGAAAATGAAAGGGTCTGATTATTGGGAGTTTTTACGCCAGCAGAACTAAAAAACTCCAGTTTTAGAAATCAGTGCCATGGCTGACGTGGAGCCCAGCGGGCACAGTGGTGCTCCTGTGGAGGAGGGAAAAGGCCCAGGAGCAGATGGCATGATCTGAGGATCACATCCAGGATGACTGGAAGAGACGTCTTCCCCTTCTTGAAGTGCATCTGGGAGAGGTGGCACTGCCTCTCAGGGGACAAAAGAGCTAGAGAGCACCATTGTGCCTCCCTGTTCTTTAGCATAGGGGCAGAGACACCTGCTGAGGGCAGCTAACCTGCACACCTTCTGTTTGCTGTGTTTTACTCTAAACTGTGCATTTCTGTGACTGCCTTTCTGGGACAAAACAGTCCAACCCCAATGTGGCGAGACCCTCATCCAGAGGGTCAGCGCAGGTCTCTAAAGATCAGAGTTTTGAAACTCAGTCAGCGTGTCTGAGATAAAACACAGGTTCACTGCCCTGCCAGGTGGTCAAACAGCCTGGACACAGACAGGGTAAAGACAGGGATCCGAGGGACGCTTGCAACACACAAGGGGAGACTGTTCACCTTCTATGAGGGCTTCCTGGAAAATGGTGGGTTCAGTTCTCCTCTCCAGGGATAGGGAGAGGGAAAATTCCATTTTTCTTCCCCATCCATCAGCACGGACTTCAGTGAGCAGCACAGCACCAACAATGGAGGCCTGAGCCCCGCCCCCTGTGCTCTGAGATGCTTCTTTTTCTTTCTTCCTTCCAACATTTTATTTAAGTTCCAGTTAGTTAACATATAGGGTAATATTAATTTCAGGAGTAGAATTTAGTGATTCATCACTTACATACAACACCCAGTGCTCATCACAATTAACCTTAACACCCTTAACACCCATCCTCCAACCCACCTCCCCTCCAGCAATCTTTGGTTTCTTCTCTATAGTTAAGAATCTTATGATTTGCCTCCATTTCTGTTTTTATCTTATTTTCTTTTTCCTTCCCTTTCCCTATGTTCATCTGTTTTGTTTCTTAAATTCCACATCTGAGTGAAATTATATGGTACTTCTATTTCTGACTTATTTCACTTAGCATAATACACTCTATTTCCATCCACATATTACAAATGGCAAGATTTAATTCTTTTTGATGGGTGAGTAATATTCCAATATATATTATATATAATATTATATAATTATATAGTAATATTTAATATCATTTATAAATATAATAATATTCAATAACATAATTTATAAATATAATTTATAAATATAATTTATAAATATAATTTATAAATATATTAGATATAACAATATTTGATAATAATATTTATAAATACATTTTATAAATATATTTATAAATACATAAATTATAAATATATTTATAAATACATTTTATAAATATATTTGTAAATACATAAATTATAAATATATTTATAAATTAAGTAATTTTTAATAATGATTATATAATAATATTATATAATATATATATAATATATATACCACATCTTCTTTATCCATTTATGAGTCAGTGGACATTTGGGCTCTTTCCATAATTTGGCTACTGTTGATAGTGCTGCTATAAACATTTGGGTGCATGTGCCTGTTCTAATAAGTATTTTTGTATCCTTTGAGTAAATGCCTAGTAATGCAATTTCTGGGTTGTAAGGGTAGTTCTATTTTTAATTTTTGGAGGAATCTCCGCACTGTTTTCCAGAGTGGCTGTACCAGTTTGCATTCCCACTAACAATGTAAGAGGGCTCCCCTTTCTCTGCATCCTCACCAACATCTGTTGTTTCCTGAGTTGTTAATTTTAACCATTCTGACAGGAACGAGGTGGTATCTCATTGTAGTTCTGATTTGTATTTCCCCGATGATGAGTGATATTGAGCATCTTTTCATGTGACTGTTAGCCATCTGCAGGTCTTCTTTGGAGAAATGTCTGTTCATGTCTTTTGCCCACTTCTTAACAGGATTATTTATTTTGGGGTGTTGAGTTTTATAAGTTCTTTATCGACTTTGGATACTAGCCCTTTATCTGATGTGTCATTTGCAGATATCTTCTCCCAATCTGAAGGTTGTCTTTTAGTTTTGTTGATTGTCTCCTTTACTGTGAAGAAGAATTTAATCTTGATGAAGTCCCAATAGTTCATTTTTGCTTTTGTTTTCCTTGCCTCCAGAGAAATGTCTAGTAAGAAGTTGCTGTGGCCAAGGTCAAAGAGGTTGCTGCCTGTGTCTTCTGATAGGATTTTGATGGTTTCCTGTCTCCAATTTAGGTCTTTCATCCATTTTGAATTTATTTTTGTGTCTGGTGTAAGAAAGTGGTACAGTTTCATTCTTTATGTCACTGTCCCAACACCATTTGTTGAAGAGACTGTCTTTTTTCCAGAGGATAGCCACTGGATATTCTTTCCTGCTTTATCAAAGATGAATTGACCATATAGTTGTGGGTCCATTTCTGGGTTTTCTATTCTTTTCCATTGATCTATGTGTTTGTGTTTGTGCCAGTACCATACTGTCTTGATTACAGCTTTGTAATACATCTTGAAGTCCAGAATTGTAATGTTTCCTGCTTTGCTTTTCTTTTTCAGAATTGCTTTGGCTATTCAGGGACTTTTGTGGTTCCACACAAATTTTAGGATTGTTTGTTCTAGATCTGTGAAAAATTCTGGTGGTATTTTGATAGGGATTGCCTTGAATATATAGATTGCTTTGGAGTGTAGACATTTAACAATATTTGTTCTTCCAATCCATGAGCACGAAGTGTTTTTCCATTTCTTTGTGTCTACTTCAATTTCTTTCATGATTATTCTGTAGTTTTCAGAGTACAGATCTTTTACCTCTTTGGTTATATTTATTGGTAAGTATCTTATGGGTCTTTGTACTATTGGAAGTGGGATATATTCCTTGATTTCTCTTTCTGCTACTTCATTATTGGTATATAGAAATGCAACAGATTTCTGTACACTGATTTTATATCCTGTGACTTTGCTGAATTCATGTATCAGTTCTAGCAATTTTTGTTGTTGTTGTTGTTGTTGTTGTTGTTGGAGTCTTTTGGATTTAATACACAGAGTATCAAGGCTTGTGTGAATAGTGAAACTTTGACTTCTTCCCTGCCAATTTTGATGCTTTTATTTCTTTTTGTTGTCTGATTGCTGAGGCTAGAACTTCTGGTACTATGTTAAATAACAATTGGTGAGAGTGGAAATCTCTTGTACCTAACCTTAGGGAAAAATTTCTCAGTTTTTCCCCATTGAGGATGATATTAGCTGTGGGTTTTTCATGTATGGCTTTTATGATATTGAGGTATGTTCCTTCTATCCCTACTTTCTTGAGGGTTTTATCAAAAATGGATGTTGTATTTTGCCAAATGTTTTTCTTCATCTATTCAGACTTTCATATGGTTCTTATCCTTTCTTTTATTAATGTGGTGTATCAGATTGATTGATTTGTGAATATTGAACTACCCCTGTAGCCCAGGAATAAATCCCACTTGATTGTGGTGAATAATTCTTTTAATGTACTGTTGGATTTGCTAGTATCTTGTTGAGAATATTTGCACCCATGTTCATCAGGGATATTGGCAAGTAATTTTCCTTTTTAGGAAAATTTGTTGATAGTGCTTTTTAGTGGGGTCTCTGGTTTTGGAATCAAGCTAAAGCTGGCCTCATAGAATGAGTTTGGAAAGTTTCCTTTCATTTTTATTTTTTGGAGCAGTTTCAGAAGAATAGGTTTTAATTCTTTAAATGTTTGAGAATGCCCCTGAGAAGACATGCCTCCCTGGACTCTTGTTTGTTGGGAGATTTTTGATTACTGATTCAATTTCTTTGCTGGTTGTGGGTCTGTTCAAATTTTGTATTTCAACCTGTTTCACTTTTAGTAGTTTATATGTTTCTAGGAATTTATCCATTTCTTCCAGATTGCTCAACTTTAATTTTTCATACTATTCTCTTATAATTGTTTGTATTTCTGTGGTGTTTGTTGTGATCTGTCCCCTTTTATTCATGATTTTATTTATTTAGGTCCTTTCTCTTTGCCTTTTGATAAGTATGGCTAAAATTTATCAATTTGGTTATTGTCGTTAATTATCTCAAAGAATCAGCTCCTAGTTTTGTGGATCACTTCTAGTGTTTTTTGATTTCTATATCACTTATTTCTGCTCTAATCTTTATTATTTCTCTTCTTCTGCTGGTTTTGGGCTTTATTTGCTGTTCTTTATCCAGCTACTTTAGGTGTAAGTTTGGGTTGTATATTTGAGACTTTTCTTCCTTGTTGAAGAAAGCCTGTACTGCTTTATAGTTTTCTCTTATGACAAACTTTGCTGTATCCAAAAGGTTTTGGACTGTTGTATTTTCATTTTCATTTGCTTCCATGTATTTTTTTTTTATTTCTCCTTTTAATTTCCTGGTTAACCCATACATTCTTTAGTAGGATGTTACTTAACTTTCATGAATTTGTGGTATTTCTACTTTTTTTTTTTTTTTTTGTAGTTGACTTCAAATTTTATAGTATTGTGGTTGGAAAATATGCATGGTATAATCTCAATCTTTTTGTACTTGTTCAGAGCTGGTTTGTGACCCAGTATGTGATCTATTCTGGAGAATGTTCTATGTGCACTTGAGAGGAATGTAATTTCTGCTACCTTAGGATGAAATGCTCTGAATATATCTGTTAAGTCAATCTGGTCCATTGTGTGATTCAAAGCCACTGTTTCCTTGTTGATTTTCTGCCTAGATGATCTGTCTCTCTTGCTGTAAGTGATGTGTTAAAGTCCCCTACTATTATTGTGTTATTGTCAATGAATTTCTCTAAGATTGTTATTCATTGATTTATATATTTGGGTTTCTCCAAGTTGGGGGCATAAATATTTGTAATTGCTAGAACGTCTTGTTGGATATACCCCTTTATTATGATATAGTGCCCTTCTTCATTTCTTATTACAGTCATTGGTTTAAAATCTAGTTTGTCTGTGGGCACCTGCATGGCCAACCCTTGGTTGTTAAGTGGCCAACCCTTGGTTTCGGCTGTCATTATCTCATGGTTTGTGAGTTCGAGCCCCACGTTGGGCTTAATGCTGCTGGTGTGGAGGCTGTTTGGAATTCTCTCTCTACCCCTCTTTCTGCACTCCTCCTCTGCACATGTGCTCTCTCTTTCTCTCTCTCTCTCAAAATAACTGAACTTAAAAAATGATAAAATTTAGTTTGATATAAGTATGGTTATTCTGGCTTTCTTTTAATGTCCATTAACATGATAAATTGTTCTCCACCCTCTTACTTTTAATCTGGAGGTGCCTTTGGGTCTAAAACGAGTCTTGTAAGCAGCATATCAATGGATCCTGTTTTTTAATCCATTTTGATACTCTATTTCTTTTTATTGGAGAAGTTAATTTATTAAATTCAGAGTGATTATTGATAGATATGGATTTAGTGTAATTGTATTACCTGTAAAGTCACTGTTCCTGTAGGTTGTCCCTGTCCCTTTCTAGTATTTGTTGGTTTGGTCTCTATTTCCTGCTTAAAAGGTCTCCTGTAATTATTCTTACAGAGCTGGTTTAGTGTTCACAAACTCCTTCACTTTTTTCTTGTCTTGGAAACTCTTATTCTCTCTTTCTATTCTGAATGACAGCCTTGCTGGATAAAGTATTCTCAGCTGCATATTTTTTCCCGTTTAGAATGTTGAATACATCATGCCACTCCCTTCTGGCCTGCCAAGTTTCCATGGATAGATCTGCTACTACTTTATGTGTCTACTCTTATAGATTAAGGACATTTTGTCCCTATCTACTTTCAGAAATTTCTCTTTCTCTTTGTATTTTTCACATTTCTCTATGCTTTGTCTTGGTGTTTTTGTTGATTTTGAGGGGAGTTCTCTGTGCCTCTTGAACTCGAATGACTGTTTCCTTCCCCAGGTTAGGGAAGTTCTCAGTTATAATTTGTTCAAATAAACCTTCTGCCTGTTTTTCCCCACTATTCTTCTTCTGGTACTCCTATGATATGGATATTATTGTGCTTTATGGAATTGCTGAGTTCCTTAAGTCTATATTCATGATCTAGTCATTTTCTTCCCCTCTTTTTTCAGCTTCATTATTTTCCATTATTTTGTCTTCTATATCACCTATTCATTCTACTGCTTCTTCCATCCTCATTGTGATTACATCCAATCATTTTTGCCTCTCAATTATCACATTTTTTAATTTCAGCCTCACTAGTTTTTAGGTCTTTGATTTCTGCAGCAAGGGTTTCTCTGATGTCCTCTATGCTTTCTTCAAGCCCAGATAATAGTCTTATGATTGTTGCTCTAAATTCTTGATGAGATATACTGCTTATGTCTGTTTTCAGCAAAAACCTGGCTGTGGTTTCTTCTTGATCTTTCTCTTGGGGAGAATTCCCCTGTCTTGTCATTTTGTCAGGCGTCTCTCTCTCTTTTTTTTTAAATGTTTATTTATTTTTGAGACACAGAGAGACAGAGCATGAACGGGGGATGGTCAGAGAGAGAGGGAGACACAGAATCCGAAGCAGGCTCCAGGCTCTGAGCTGTCAGCACAGAGCCCGATGCGGGACTCGAACTCACAGACCGTGAGATCATGACCTGAGCCGAAGTCGGATGCTCAACTGACTGAGCCACCCAGGTGCCCCCGGTGGTGTCTCTCTTTTGAATGTTATAAAAGCTTTGTTATGTTTCCTATTCCTGAAAGTAATACTATATTAAGAAGAGGTTATACACTGGCCAGGTCCTGGAGCTTCAGGAAGTATTTCTGGTGTATGATGTGTGCAGTCTGCTATTGTGATTTAGCTGCTCTTTCCTCCTCTGCATAGTTCCTCCTTGCTTGCAGTAGGGAGTGTTTGGACCTTTAACTAGGTGCGTTTTGATCTGTTTGTTAAAATTAGCACCACCACCCCCAAAACCTGATTCAAAGAAAAAGGAAAAGGAAGAACAACAATAAAAAACCCAAACAGATAAACAAAAAACTATAAAAGCTGGGTCCTATTTCCACCACAATTGAAACTAATGCTTTGGAGCACTTTATGATCAGTAGACTTGATGCATTTGGTGGCGGAGGGGGCTGTATTGGTCCTGGGGGAGAGGCCCAATTTGTTGGCTCACAGATAGACCTGACTTACTAAAGATGTCCCTGCAGGGTTCAGGGGGCCAGGTTTTGGTGTTAGCGGCTCCAGCCTCCACGGGGGGGGGGGGGGCACTGTGTTGCTCACTGAAGTCCTACTGTGTTGGTGGTTGGGGAAAGATGGCATCACTCCACTCTTATCCCTAGGCAGGGAACCTTACCCACACCACCGTTCAGGTAGCCCTTATAGACAAGCTAATAATCTCCCCTCCTGTGTCCCATGCTTCTGTCAGATCCCTGCCTTCAATCTTTCTGTGCCCAGGTCATCAACAAGCCTGGCACCACACTCTCCTGTATTTTATAGCTGTCACACAACTAGGATTCAAAGCTCCAAATATTAAAAGATCTGGCAAGCCACAGAACCATTCCCCTCCTATGGAGGAGACCCTCACAGAGCTGTGCCTGTCAACATTCTGTCCCAGAAAAGCAGCTGCATGGCTGTGAAGGTGCCTAGAGTTTATGGTAAGGCACAGCAAAAAGCTGTGACTGTTTTATCCTCCCTTTATTGCGTGCCTCTATCTCTTGCTGTTAAATGACCTCGCAAAGGCACCACCCCGGTATTTTGTCCTTGGAGAAGCAATATATACTGTTCCAGATGCATTGGGAACATTCTCTCCCAATGCAACCCAGGGGATAACCACACCACACTGTCTGCTCCTGGGCCTCCTCCTCTACTACTCCCCAGGAGCACCACCGCCTGCCCAGATCAAGTCCAGCAAATGGCACAGATTTTCAAAAACTCAGAATTTTATCATACTGTTTGCAAAAACTTGTAATTATCAGTTCCTCCAGATTCCCTCATCAATAGTTTTGAGGGAGTACTTTTTTTGCATGATTCCAAAGCACTGCTCTCTCTCCCCCTCTCTCTTTCTCCTCTCTGCCAAAAGGGTCCTTTCCTTCTGCAGCACCACAGTTTTTCTCTTACCCAATTCACCTCTCTGCACTGTGTACCTGCCACATTCTCTCTCTCAAATTATGCAGTATTCTCTTAATCTTAAAAATAATTCCCTAAGTGTTCAAAATGATTTGATGTTGATTTGGCTGTGTTCAAGGGACAAGACTATCCCAAGGTCCCTCTACTACTCCACCATCTTAATTCCTCTCCTCTTCAGGTGCTTCTTTACTAGGGTAAGTGTGCATGAAACCAGAGCAGCAGGCCCTTGCTGCAGAAAACCAGCACAACCCCCCCTGCACACACCATCTACTGACCATTGAATGCTGCAAAGCTTCAGCTCTAGTGGAAATGCTTTAGGACTCTTTTAACAAGCAGACCAGCACACACCTAGTTAAAACTCACCACATACTACACAAGGTCCAAACACTTCCCACTGCAGGCAAGGAGAAACTCTGCAGAAGACTGACCTGAGAGAAAGAGAAGCCAAAGTACAGTAGCAGAGAGCACACAGCATACACCAGAAACAATATCCTGAGGTGCCAGGCTCTGGACAGTATGTGACCTCTTCTTCAGAAAGCCATTACTCAGGAGCAAGAAATATAACAGGATTTTCTAATACACAGAAGAAGACAGAGACCTAGACAAAAT
The DNA here is from genome assembly GCF_023721935.1 of Panthera uncia. NCBI lineage: Eukaryota > Metazoa > Chordata > Mammalia > Carnivora > Felidae > Panthera > Panthera uncia. The sequence goes on along the minus strand of NC_064816.1, from coordinate 66,087,017 downwards.
GAGAAGGCAAAGCAACTCATCCTAGAAGAAAGAACAAGAAAAGGTCATGGCTAGGAATCTAATCAAAACATATATAATATGTCTGTAATTTAAAACAATGATAAAAATACTATCTGGGTTTGAGGAAATCATAGAAGACACCAGGGAGCCCCTTATCACAGAGATAAAAGATCTAAAAACTAGTCAGGGCAAAACAAAAAATGCTATAACTGAGATGTGAAACCAACAGTAGGTAATGTCCACAAGGATGGAAGAAACAGAGGAATTAATAAGTGATATAGAAGATAAAATTATGGAAAATACTGAAGCTAAAAAGAAGAGGGAAAGAAAAATGATTAGATTATGAATATAGACTTAGGGAACTCAATAATTCCATAAAGTGTAATGACATTTGCATCATAGGAATCACAGAAGCAAGAGAGGGAAAATGGGGCAGAAGGTTTATTTGAACAAATAATATCTGAGAACTTCCCTAATCTGGGAAGACATCCAAATCTATAAGGCACAGGGAACTCTCATCAAAATCAACAAAAGCAGGCCAACGCCAAGTTATGTCACAGTGAAATTTGCAGAATACAGAGATAAGGAAAAAAATCTTAAAAGAAGCAAGGGAAAATAAATCCCTAACTTACAAGGGAAGACAAATGAGGTTAGCAACAGACTTATCCATTGAAACTTGGCAGGCCAGAAGGGAATGGAATGATATATTCAACATGCTGAGTGGGATACTATGTAGCCAAGAATACTGTCCAGCAAGTCTATCATTCAGAATTGAAAGAGAGATAAAGAGTTTCCCTGACAAACAAAAACTAAAAAAAGTTCGTGAACACCAAGCCAGCCCTGGAAGAAATATTAAGGGGGACTCTGGGTGGTATAGAAAAACCAAATGTGACAACGACTAGAAAGAAACATAGAAAACCTCCAGAAACAATAGCTTTGAAGGTAATACAATGACACTAAATTCATATCTATTAATAACCACTCTGTATTTAATGGACAAAATGCTCCAATAAAAAGACATGGGTATCAGAATAGATAAAAAACAAAAAACAAAAACAAAACAAAACAACAGCAACAAAAAGCAAGAGTCATCTATATGCTTCCTCCAAGAAACAGATTTAGACCTAAAGACACTTGCAGGTTGAATGTGAGGGGATGACATCATTCTAATGAGTCAAAAGAAAGCTGAAGTAGCTATACTTTCATCAGACAAACTATATTTTAAAACAAAGACTCTAACAAGAGATGAAGAAGGGCACTATGTCACACCACAGGGTATATCCAACAAGAAGCTCTAACAATTGTGTATATTTACGCCACCAACTTGGGGGAAGCCAAATATATAAACCAATTAATAACAAACATAAAGAAATCCATGGTAATAATACAGTAATAATAGAAGACTTTAACACCCCACTTACAGCAATGGACAGACAGGCCATTTAAGCAGAAGATCAACAAGGAAACAATGGCTTTGAAAGACACAATGGACTAGATGGACTTAACAGATATATTCAGAACATTTCACCTAAAATAGGAGAATATACATTTTTTTTTCAAATGCAGATGGGACATTGTTCAGAAAAGATCACACACTGGGTCACAAATCAGGCCTCAACCAGTACAAAAAGACAGATCATACCATGCATATTTTCCACCCACAATGCAATGAATCTTGAAGTCAAGTACAAGAAAAAAATTGAAGAGACTACAAATACATGGAGGCTAAAGAACATCTTACTAAAGAATAAATGGGTTAACCAGAAAATCAAAAGAAGAAATAAAATATACATGGAAACAAATGAAAGTGAAAACATGACTGTCCAAAACCTTTGGGATGCTGCAAAAGCAGTCATAAGAGGGAAATTTATAGCAATGCAGTTCTACCTCAAGAAGCAAGAAAAGTCTCAAGTACAGAACTTAGCCTTATACCTAAAAGAGCTAAAAAAAAAAAAAAAAAGAAGCCTACTGCCAGCAGAAGAAATAAAAAATAGAGCAGAAATAAATGATATAGAAATAACAATAAAAAAAAACCCCAGTAGAACAGATCAATGAATCCAGTTGCTGGTTCTTTGAAAGAATTAACAACAACAACAACAACAACAACAACAACAAAACTTGATAAATCCCTAGCCAGACTTAGCAAAAAGAAAAGAGAAAGACCCAAATAAATGAAATCAAGAGTGAGAACGGAGAGCTACAACCAACACCACACAAATACAGACAACTATAAGGGAATATTATGAATAATTATTTGCCAATAAATTGGGCAATCTGGACGAAATGGATAAATTCCTAGAGATATATAAGCTAGCAAAACTGAAACAGGATGAAATAGAAAGTTTGAACAGACCCATAACCAGTAATGAAATTGAATCAGTAATCAAAAATCTCCCAACAGACAAAAATCCAGGGTCAGATGGCTTCCCAGGGAAATTCTACCATACATTCGTATGTATATATTTATGTATTTATGAGTTTGTTTATTTGTTTATTTATTTTAAATTTGTGAGAGAGAGAGAGAGAGAGAGAGAGAGAGCAGGGGATAGAAGCACAGGACAAGAGAGAGAATCCTAAGCAAGCTCCATGCTTAGCACAAAGCCAGATGTGGGGTTTGATGCCATTACCCTTTGATCATGCCCTGAGGCAAAATCAAGAGTCAGATGCTTAATTGACTGAACCATCTGGACACCCCTCTATGAAACATTTAAAGAGTTCATACCTGTTCTTCTCAAACTGTTCCAAAAAATAGAAATGGAAATAAAGCTTCCAAACTCATTCTATGAGGCCAGCATTACCTTGATTTCAAAACCAAAGACCCCACTAAAAAGGGGAATTGCAGGCCAACATCCATGATGAATATGGTTGCAAACATTCTTAACAAGATACTAGCAAATCCAACAATACATTAAAAGAATTATTCACCACAATCAAGTGTGATATATTCCTGGCTGCAGAGGTAGTTCAACATTCACAAATCAATCAATGTGATACACCACATTAATAAAAGAGAGAACAAGAATCATATGATCTTCTCAATAGATGCTGAAAAAGCATTTGACAAAACATAGCATCCATTCTTGATAACCATCTCCCCTAAAAAGTAGGGATAGAAGTAACATACCTCAACATCATGAAGGCCATATACACAAGATACACTGCTAATATCATCCTCAATGGGGAAAAATTGAGAGCTTTTCCTCTGTGGGAAGGCCTAAGACAGGGATGTCCAGTCTCACCATTGTTAGTTAACATAGTACTGGAAGTCCTATCCTCAGCAATCATACAATAAAGAGAAACAAAAGCATCGAAATTGGCAAGGAAGAAGTCAAACTTCTGCTGTTCACCGATGACAGGATACTCTATGCAGAAACCCTGAAAGATTCCACCAAAAAATTTCTAGAACTGATACAGGATACAAAAGTTGCAGTATACAAAATCAATGTACAGAAATCTGCTGCATTTCTATATACCAAGAATGAAACAGCAGAAACAGACATCAAGGAATCAATCCCATTTACAATTGCACCAAAACCCCTAAGATGCCTAGGAATAAACCTAACCAAAGATGTAAAGATATGTACTCTGAAAACTAAAGAACATTTATGAAAGGAATTGAAGACACAAAGAAACAAAAACATTTCATACACATGGATTAGAAGAACAAATATTGCTTAAATATCTACACTCCAAAGCAATCTATACATTCAAGGCAATCCCTATCAAAATACCACCAGAATTTTTCGCAAATCTAGAAGAAACAATCTTAAAATTTGTGTGGGACCACAAAAGTCCCTGAAGAGCCAAAGCAATTCTGAAAAAGAGAAGCAGAGCAGGAAGCATCACAATTTTGGACTTCAAGATGTATTAAAAAGCTGTAATCATCAAGATAGTATGGTACTGGCACAAACACAGACACATAGGTCAACGGAAAAGGATAGAAAACCCAGAAATGGATGCACAAGTATATGGTCAACTCATCTTTGATAAAGCAGAAAAGAATATCCAATAAAAGAAAGTCTCTTCAACAAATGGTGTGGGGAAAATGGAACATCAACATGCAGAAGAATGAAACTGTACCACTTTCTCACACCATACAGAAAAATAAACTCAAAATGGATGAAAGACATAAATATGAGACAAGAAACCATAAAAATCCTAGAGAAGAACATAGGCAGCAACCTCTTTTACCTTGAGTAGAGCAACTTCTCCTAGACATGTCTCCAGAGGTAAAGGAAATAAAAGCAAAATGAACTATCGGGACTTCATAAGATAAAAAAACTTCTTCACAGTAAAGGAAACAGTGAGTAAGACTGAAAGGCAACCTTCAGAATAGAAGAAGATATTTGTAAATGACATACAAGATAAAGGTTTAGTATCCAAAATCTATAAAGAATTTAGCAAACTCAACACCCAAAAAACAAATAGTTTAGTTAAGAAATGGGCAGAAGACATGAATAGACATTTTTCCAAAGACATCCAGACGGCTAACAGATACATTGAAAGATGCTCGACATCACTCATCATCAGGGAAATACAAGTCAATAACACAATGTGATACCACCTCACACTTGTCAGAATGGCTAAAATTAACAACTCCATAAACAACAGAAATTGGTGAGGATGCGGGGAAAGGGGAACACTTTTGCACTATCGGTGGGAATGCAAACCAGTGCAGCCACTCTGGAAAACAGTATGGGGTTTCCTCAAAAAGTTAAAAATAGAACTACCCTCAACCCAGCAATTGCATTACTTGGTACTTACTCAAATTATACAAAAATACTGATTCAAAAGGGCACACGCACATGCACCCTGATGTTTATAGCAGCGTTATTAACAATAGCCAAATTATCAAAAGGGCCCAAATGTCCATCAACTAATGAATGGATAAAGAAGATTTGGTATATATATACAATGGAATGTTACTCAGCCATCAAAAAGAAAGAAATCTTACCATATGCAACAACGTGGAGCTAGAGTGTATTATGATAAGCAAAATAAGTCAATCAGAGAAAGACATGTACCATACGATTTCACTCATATGTGGAATTAAAGAAACACAATGGAAAACATAGGGAAGGGGAAAAAGAAGAGAGAAGCAAATGATAAAAGATACTCTTAACTATGAGGACAAACAGGGTTGCCGGAGGGGAGGTGGAGAGAAGGGATGGGCTACATGGGTGATGGGCACTAAGGAGGGCGCTTGTAATGAGCACTGGGTGTTATGTGTGGTGATTAACAACTAAATTCTATTCCTGAAACTAATATCACAGAAATATTAACTAACTAGATCTGAAATAAAAAGTTAAAACATCAAAGAAAATTAAATTAAATTTGAATTTAAAAATGGAATAGTTTATAGGAATGCATCAGGTCTATTCTTATGCTCATTGATGCACAGTTACAACTACTATAGCTTTGTCCTGTATTTTAATATTAAGCATCCATGTGTTCATTCTACAATGTGCTGGGTATTTCCATCTATATTCCTCCCACTGCCTCCAATCTGGTTTTGTCATCCTTTTAGTGACGAGGCTTCCTTGAATATAAAATGTCAGTAACCTCCACCATGCACAAAATCTCAGAAGCACCCCAGTCATTGTGACAACGAAATTACCCACACAGATTTCCAAAATGCCACCTCAGAGTCCTATCTGAGATCACTTAGTGTAGTATGATTTCATTAAGAAATGTCTTGAGATTAGGTAAATACTCCTGTTATACATGCGAAAGCACATTTGGACTCCCTTTTAAAAACATTTGTCCTGTTCATCAACACCTATTATGTACAAGGCTTGACACTTTGTTTGTGCTCAATAGAAATTTGTTCACTGACTAATGTAATGAATAGATAACCAGATATAAATTGTATTGCAAAAAACCCTACAATGCTGGCAAAAGAATAAGAAATGTGTGAGAGCTATATGAAAACTAAAATCATTAGTAAAAATTATTACTAAAAACATTAAAGAAGACAAATAAAGTGAGAGAAACAAATAGCTAATGGCTGAAAATGTCAACTATTACAAATTAGACACCACTATCATTGAGAATAAATGATTTATTGGTTTAATGCAATTTGAATCTATGTCTCATTTTTTTAAACCTTGATTCAATAATTCTTAAGGTCTTAGAAAATAAACGGATGAGACTAGCAAAGGCAATAATCAAGATGGAAACTACACGGTGGTAGTACGAGAAACAACAGGTAAACCACTGTAAGGAAGCAGATGGTGAATAGGCCTGGTATATATAAGACTATGTATAAAACAAAAGAGGAGGAAACAGGCTGTTCGGTACCTGGCTTTGGAAAAACTGGCCACGTATTTGGATTAAAAACAGAGAACCTTATTTCACAACACACAATGAGATAGTTTTAGTGTGGAATAAAGAACTAGGTGTAAAAATCATAAACATTTGATTAACAATCCACCTCTTACCTTCTCTTGAAGAGAGAATTGTGGTGAGTGGATTTGATGATGAAATTGGAGAAGTCAACAGGAGTTAAAATTGCTTTTGGTAAGAAGAGAGGCAGTGAAGGTGTGTGTGTGTGTGTGTGTGTGTGTGTGTGTGTGTGTGAAAGAGAGAGGGAGAGAGAGAGATAGGGGAAGAGAGAGAGGGAGAAGGGAGAGTCAGAAACAAAGGAAAGGAGGAGACACCAGAGCAAATAACACTGTAGAAGCTGAAGATGAAAAATTACTATATGAATGAATTACTGAAATATTTAGAGAACTTATTTCCAGGGAAGTGTTTTTGTTTATCTGAATTTGTGAACTGAGATATTTATCTCTTACTCTACACACACACACACACACACACACACACACACCGCACAGACACCACTCTAGGCCAACATCATCACTACTCATCTGAACATAATTGCCTCCCGTTGGGTCCAAAGTCCTGCCTTACTGGCTCATCGTCAAAGTCTCCAAGCTCACCTACCTTAGTCAATATGTCCCAGCAATGTAGGAATATTTTTCTGTCCTTCAAAAGCGCCATACTTTTCCCCACTTTAGTGGGGAAATAAGGACTTGCAGGACATACTACTGTTGCTTCCGTTTGGAATATTCTTCTTTCGCTATTTCCCCAGCTGATGGATGTCTTTTTTTCAGGTCTCAGACTTAACTTCAAATTTTTCTCTAGACCTTGTAGCCAGGTTGGGTGCCTATATGTCATGTGTCAATGGGCCTGCCCATCACTGCAGACATTATATCTATCATTCCTTGTTCAGTGTTTGTCTCTGTTGCTAAACAGTGAGCTCTGCAAGGAGAGGAGCTGAGTTTGTCTTGTTCACAAGTGTACCTCTGTGCACAGCACTGTGCTCAGCATCAAACTCTCAGTGAACATTTTTGCTTTTTAATGAGTCAATGGCAAAGCATATAAATGATTGAAAGGAAGTCTGGGCAGGGCAGGACAGTTCAGGCCCAGGAGGTGTTCAGGTGCCTTCTCAGCTAATGGAATGATTCACAATATTAGAGTATTATGAATTTGTGTACGTTTCTTTACCAGGGGGTTTTGTACTTAAAAACATTTTTTAACTTAAATTTATTTATTATTGAAAGAATGAGGCACAGCATGAGTGGAGGAGGGGCCAGAGAGAGGAGACACAGAATCTGAAGCAGGCTCCAGGCTCTGAGCAAGCATTCAGCACAGAGCCCGATGCGGTGGTTCAAACCCACAAACCGTGAGATTATGACCTGAGCCAAAGTCGGACACTTAACCAACTGAGCCATTCCAGGTGCCCCATGGGTTTTGTACTTTTCTATGTTTTCATGTAACTAATTAGCATGCTTTGGTTTCAGTTTGAAGAAGTCTTTTTAACATTTCTTGTTAAGGCCAGTTTAGTGGGGATGAGTTCTACTGCTTCTGTTTGGACAACTAACTCACGTTCAAATCTGAAAAACATTTTTTTTTTCAGGTTGATGGGTTTTTTTTTTTTTCTTTCAGCACATTGAATATATCATCCCACTCCCTTCTGCTTCGAAGAATTCTGCTTGAAAAAACATGCTGATATTCGTAAAGAGGTTCAGGGAGCACCTGAGACAGAAGGCAGTCAAATTTCCCTTGCCAGGGAGAATCCTGGATGTTTTTACCTGCTTTCCTCTGTGCGGAGCCTGAGGACAGGTACAACCACTGCTTGTGTGCCTTTTGAAAACTGCTTTGTTTGTTGTTTTTAAATATGTTCCCATGGAACTTTTGAATGCCAAGCCCTGTTGGCTCTCAGAGCTAGGTGATTTGAAGGCCTGTCCTTCAAGTGGAAGTCATAAAAGTTGGGACACTAGATGTGTGGACTAAAAATTTTTTTAATGTTTTATTTTATTTTTGAGAGACAGAGAGAGACAGCATGAGTGGGGGAGAAGCAGAGAAAGAGGGAGACACAGAATCCGAAGCAGGCTCCGAGCTGTCAGCACAGAGCCCGACACAGGGCTCGAACCCACAAACTGTGAGATCATGACCTGAGCCGAAGTCGGACACCTAACCAAGTGAGCCACCCAGGCACCCCAGGGAGGTGAGAATTTTTGCCTGTACCTTCTGTGCTGAGTTCAAGGGGAAAGCCATGGACAGTGCCATGTTCTTTAACAGCTGCTTCCTTTTTTGGTATAGTCTTGTGGGACTCCTGGACAAGCCTTGTTGGCTATCAGAGATAGGTGATTTGGTTTGCATCCTCTGGGTGGCCGACTTGAAACTTGGGACATTCGTTGTATGTTCCAAACCCTTTGCTCCTCAGGGAAAAGCTGAAAGTTAGAGGTTCCCTCAGGATTGCATGATGTGCATGGTTGGGGTTTATGGTGAGAGAATGTATCAGCCTTTCCATCTCATTTCAACGTAGGTATTTTCTCCGTTGTCCAGTGTGTAGAAGTCACTCAACTCATTCCTGAATTTCTCTCAGAGGAAGTTGCTCCATATGTAGCTGAACATTTGGTGGGTCTGTGAGAGGAGAGAAATCCAGGAGCCTCCTATGTTGCCATGTGGGGGACGTCTTATTGTATAATTTTATAACAATAGTCAAAATTACTTTTGGGGCGCCTGGGTGGCCCAGTCAGTTAAGCAGCTGGCTCTTGATTTTGGCTCAGGTCATGATCTCACCATTCGTGAGTTTGAGCCCTCCATTGGGCTCTGCACTCACAGAGCAAAGCCTGCTTCGGATCCTCCGTCTCCCTCTCTCTCTGCCCCTCTGTCTCTGTCTCTCTCTCACTTTCTGTCCCTCTTAAAAATAAATAAATGAGGAAAAATAATCGAAATTACTTTTATTATTAGGGTCAAAATACCTAACAAACATTACTATGTACATTCTTCAATGACTTCTGAACGGTCTTCAAGAGAAAGCCCAAATGTTTTAGCAAATCTACATAAGACCCTCATGGTCTAGTTCTTCCTTCCTCTTTGCTTTCATCCTTTATTATTCTTGTTGGTGTCAGGAAGGTGGTATAGACCCAGCTTTGGCTTCTTAGTCTTAGGTTGTAGACCCAGTTCTACTGCTTAGTAGCCACATGACTTTAGGAAAGTTGCCAACCTCTCTTAGCCTCATTTTTCTCACCTAAAAAGGGAATATAATACTAGCAGCTACATCATAGAGGCATATGAGCAGTACTTGGATCATTATTGCACAGTTTTGAACACGATGCTTGATATACATGTTATTTAATAGCCTGGTCATCATCTGATTGTCTAAGTGGCCATTCTCTGATGCTGCCACATGCTCTCTTGCCCCTGATGCTTTTTTTGCTTTAGGCCAACTTATATTTCAGGGTTTGAGTCAAGTGTCCCCTTTTCCACGGCCTCCTTTTCAGATGTCCCTATGTTTCATCACAGCCTCTAGCTTTTCTCTATCTTATTATTCATTTTTTTAATTATAATAATCAATTTGCTTGTTCATATCCTTCAATAGACTGAAATATTCTGGAGGTTTGGAACTATGTTTAATTTTTATTCTTTTTTTTTTTTTTTTTAATTTATTTTTGGGACAGAGAGAGACAGAGCATGAACGGGGGAGGGGCAGAGAGAGAGGGAGACACAGAATCGGAAACAGGCTCCGAGCCATCAGCCCAGAGCCTGACGCGGGGCTCGAACTCACGGGCCGCGAGATCGTGACCTGGCTGAAGTCGGAAGCTTAACCGACTGCGCCACCCAGGCGCCCCTGTTTAATTTTTATTCTTAAGCTTTGTTCTTATTTTTTATTTAAATCCATTTCTGATGTTTAATAAGTACATGAGGTAAGTAATAAATGTTTATGAAATGAATGTGTAAAATTAACAAGTGGGTGAATTAGGCAATGACAGATTATAACCTTATAATTAATGATTGTGTTTTATAATCTAGTTGTACTTTCTGTATAGCTAGGGTGTAGGTAGTGAGTGGTTTGGAGCAGAGAATAGGTAACTATATCTGTGGGGTGAGTTAGATTTTGAGTGGGTATGGGGTAAGGAGTAAGTACTAAGTATATGTGTGGATATGTAGACAGTGAGTGCAGGTCAGGGGGTGGGTAGTAAGTGTGTATGAGGTGGGGTGTAGGTGAAGAATGGACTTGGGGCAGGGGGTAGCTGGCTAGTGGTCATGGGGCAGGGGAAGGTAGTGCAGTAATATGAAGCAAGTTTTTGAGTATAGGTAGGGCAAGATATACATACAGTTAGTTTGCCGGGGGGTAATTAGTTAATGATTATGAGGTAGGGGTAGGTAGTGAGTGGCTATAAGGTAGAGTGTAAGCAGCAAGTAGGTATGGGTAAGGGGTTAGGTAGTAAGTGGTGGATGTGAGGATGAGGTTTGATAATGAGTGAGGCGGAGAGTAGTAAGTAGGTAAGGGGCAGATTGTAGGTAGTGCATGAGTGGGGAGGTGAGGCTAGTGGTCTCATTTATGGATATAAAAGTTGGACTTGACCTGAATATTGGATTTTGGCCTGGGACCTTGCTCCTGAACTTTGGACCTGAAATTTGAACCTGGACATTCTTCCAACCTCAGTTCAGAAATCGCTCTTTATTTTTGGACCTCACGTAGATGTGGGTCCTTGGACCTTAGAAATAGAAGTCATGCCTCAACCATGGACCTGAATTTGTCCAGGACCTTGGATCTGACTAGGTCTTGGTTAGAAAGGGTGAACTTAGAAATAGATCTTGGACATGGACCTCTTAACCCTGACTTTTACCTCAGACCTGGACCCTGGAATTGGACCCTGGACCTACACCTCATATCTATACCTGGATATAACCCTGGACCTGAAACTTGCAGCCGAACCTTGATTCTATTTTTTATTTTTTATTTTTTATTTATTTATTTATTTTATTTTATTTTATTTTATTTTTTTATTTCTTGGTATTTTTATTTATTTATTTTTTTTTATTTTTTTATTTTTTTATTTTTTATTTTTTAATATATGAAATTTACTGTCAAATTGGTTTCCATACAACACCCAGTGCTCATCCCAAAAGGTGCCCTCCTCAATACCCATCACCCACCCTGCCCTCCCTCCCACCCCCCATCAACCCTCAATTTGTTCTCAGTTTTTAACAGTCTCTTATGCTTTGGCTCTCTCCCACTCTAACCTCTTTTTTTTTTTTTTTTCCTTCCCCTCCCCCATGGGTTTCTGTTATGTTTCTCAGGATCCACATAAGAGTGAAACCATATGGTATCTGTCTTTCTCTGTATGGCTTATTTCACTTAGCATCACACTCTCCAGTTCCATCCATGTTGCTACAAAAGGCCATATTTCATTTTTTCTCATTGCCACGTAGTATTCCATTGTGTATATAAACCACAATTTCTTTATCCATTCATCAGTTGATGGACATTTAGGCTCTTTCCATAATTTGGCTATTGTTGAGAGTGCCGCTATAAACATTGGGGTACAGGTGCCCCTATGCATCAGTACTCCTGTATCCCTTGGATAAATTCCTAGCAGTGCTATTGCTGGGTCATAGGGTAGGTCTATTTTTAATTTTCTGAGGAACCTCCACACTGCTTTCCAGAGCGGCTGCACCAATTTGCATTCCCACCAACAGTGCAAGAGGGTTCCTGTTTCTCCACATCCTCTCCAGCATCTATAGTCTCCTGATTTCTTCATTTTGGCCACTCTGACTGGCGTGAGGTGATATCTGAGTGTGGTTTTGATTTGTATTTCCCTGATAAGGAGCGACGTTGAACATCTTTTCATGTGCCTGTTGGCCATCCGGATGTCTTCTTTAGAGAAGTGTCTATTCATGTTTTCTGCCCATTTCTTCACTGGGTTATTTGTTTTTCGGGTGTGGAGTTTGATGAGCTCTTTATAGATTTTGGATACTAGCCCTTTGTCCGATGTGTCATTTGCAAATATCTTTTCCCATTCCGTTGGTTGCCTTTTAGTTTTGTTGGTTGTTTCCTTTGCTGTGCAGAAGCTTTTTATCTTCATAAGGTCCCAGTAATTCACTTTTGCTTTTAATTCCCTTGCCTTTGGGGATGTGCCGAGTAAGAGATTGCTACGGCTGAGGTCAGAGAGGTCTTTTCCTGCTTTCTCCTCTAAGGTTTTGATGGTTTCCTGTCTCACATTCAGGTCCTTTATCCATTTTGAGTTTATTTTTGTGAATGGTGTGAGAAAGTGGTCTAGTTTCAACCTTCTGCATGTTGCTGTCCAGTTCTCCCAGCACCATTTGTTAAAGAGACTGTCTTTTTTCCATTGGATGTTCTTTCCTGCTTTGTCAAAGATGAGTTGGCCATACGTTTGTGGGTCTAGTTCTGGGGTTTCTATTCTATTCCATTGGTCTATGTGTCTGTTTTTATGCCAATACCATGCTGACTTGATGATGACAGCTTTGTAGTAGAGGCTAAAGTCTGGGATTGTGATGCCTCCTGCTTTGGTCTTCTTCTTCAAAATGACTTTGGCTATTCGGGGCCTTTTGTGGTTCCATATGAATTTTAGGATTGCTTGTTCTAGTTTCGAGAAGAATGCTGGTGCAATTTTGATTGGGATTGCATTGAATGTGTAGATAGCTTTGGGTAGTATTGACATTTTGACAATATTTATTCTTCCAATCCATGAGCAGGGAATGTCTTTCCATTTCTTTATATCTTCTTCAATTACCTTCATAAGCTTTCTATAGTTTTCAGCATACAGATCTTTTACATCTTTGGTTAGATTTATTCCTAGGTATTTTATGCTTCTTGGTGCAATTGTGAATGGGATCAGTTTCTT
>NC_064816.1:65883993-66068854 GCF_023721935.1 Panthera uncia | reverse complement strand
TAGTCTCCTGATTTCTTCATTTTGGCCACTCTGACTGGCGTGAGGTGATATCTGAGTGTGGTTTTGATTTGTATTTCCCTGATAAGGAGCGACGTTGAACATCTTTTCATGTGCCTGTTGGCCATCCGGATGTCTTCTTTAGAGAAGTGTCTATTCATGTTTTCTGCCCATTTCTTCACTGGGTTATTTGTTTTTCGGGTGTGGAGTTTGATGAGCTCTTTATAGATTTTGGATACTAGCCCTTTGTCCGATGTGTCATTTGCAAATATCTTTTCCCATTCCGTTGGTTGCCTTTTAGTTTTGTTGGTTGTTTCCTTTGCTGTGCAGAAGCTTTTTATCTTCATAAGGTCCCAGTAATTCACTTTTGCTTTTAATTCCCTTGCCTTTGGGGATGTGCCGAGTAAGAGATTGCTACGGCTGAGGTCAGAGAGGTCTTTTCCTGCTTTCTCCTCTAAGGTTTTGATGGTTTCCTGTCTCACATTCAGGTCCTTTATCCATTTTGAGTTTATTTTTGTGAATGGTGTGAGAAAGTGGTCTAGTTTCAACCTTCTGCATGTTGCTGTCCAGTTCTCCCAGCACCATTTGTTAAAGAGACTGTCTTTTTTCCATTGGATGTTCTTTCCTGCTTTGTCAAAGATGAGTTGGCCATACGTTTGTGGGTCTAGTTCTGGGGTTTCTATTCTATTCCATTGGTCTATGTGTCTGTTTTTATGCCAATACCATGCTGACTTGATGATGACAGCTTTGTAGTAGAGGCTAAAGTCTGGGATTGTGATGCCTCCTGCTTTGGTCTTCTTCTTCAAAATGACTTTGGCTATTCGGGGCCTTTTGTGGTTCCATATGAATTTTAGGATTGCTTGTTCTAGTTTCGAGAAGAATGCTGGTGCAATTTTGATTGGGATTGCATTGAATGTGTAGATAGCTTTGGGTAGTATTGACATTTTGACAATATTTATTCTTCCAATCCATGAGCAGGGAATGTCTTTCCATTTCTTTATATCTTCTTCAATTACCTGCATAAGCTTTCTATAGTTTTCAGCATACAGATCTTTTACATCTTTGGTTAGATTTATTCCTAGGTATTTTATGCTTCTTGGTGCAATTGTGAATGGGATCAGTTTCTTCATTTGTCTTTCTGTTGCTTCATTGTTAGTGTATAAGAATGCAACTGATTTCTGCACATTGATTTTGTATCCTGCAACTTTGCTGAATTCATGTATCAGTTCTAGCAGACTTTTGGTGGAGTCTATCGGATTTTCCATGTATAATATCATGTCATCTGCAAAAAGCGAAAGCTTGACTTCGTCTTTGCCAATTTTGATGCCTTTGATTTCCTTTTGTTGTCTGATTGCTGATGCTAGAACTTCCAGCACTATATTAAACAACAGCGGTGACAGTGGGCATCCCTGTCGTGTTCCTGATCTCAGGGAAAAAGCTCTCAGTTTTTCCCCGTTGAGGATGATGTTAGCTGTGGGCTTTTCATAAATGGCCTTTATGATCTTTAAGTATGTTCCTTCTATCCCGACTTTCTCAAGGGTTTTTATTAAGAAAGGATGCTGGATTTTGTCAAAGGCCTTTTCTGCATCGATTGACAGGATCATATGGTTCTTCTCTTTTTTTTGTTAATGTGATGTATCACGTTGATCGATTTGCGAATGTTGAACCAGCCCTGCATCCCAGGAATGAATCCCACTTGATCATGGTGAATAATTCTTTTTATATGCTGTTGAATTCGATTTGCTAGTATCTTATTAAGAATTTTTGCATCCATATTCATCAGGGATATTGGCCTGTAGTTCTCTTTTTTTACTGGGTCTCTGTCTGGTTTAGGAATCAAAGTAATACTGGCTTCATAGAATGAGTCTGGAAGTTTTCCTTCCCTTTCTATTTCTTGGAATAGCTTGAGAAGGATAGGTATTATCTCTGCTTTAAATGTCTGGTAGAACTCCCCTGGGAAGCCATCTGGTCCTGGACTCTTATTTGTTGGGAGATTTTTGATAACCGATTCAATTTCTTCGCTGGTTATGGGTCTGTTCAAGCTTTCTATTTCCTCCTGATTGAGTTTTGGAAGAGTGTGGGTGTTTAGAAATTTGTCCATTTCTTCCAGGTTGTCCAATTTGCTGGCATATAATTTTTCATAGTATTCCCTGATAATTGTTTGTATCTCTGAGGGATTGGTTGTAATCATTCCATTTTCATTCATGATTTTATCTATTTGGGTCATCTCCCTTTTCTTTTTGAGAAGCCTGGCTAGAGGTTTGTCAATTTTGTTTATTTTTTCAAAAAACCAACTCTTGGTTTCGTTGATCTGCTCTACAGTTTTTTTAGATTCTATATTGTTTATTTCTGCTCTGATCTTTATTATTTCTCTTCTTCTGCTGGGTTTAGGCTGCCTTTGCTGTTCTGCTTCTATTTCCTTTAGGTGTGCTGTTAGATTTTGTATTTGGGATTTTTCTTGTTTCTTGAGATAGGCCTGGATTGCAATGTATTTTCCTCTCAGGACTGCCTTCGCTGCATCCCAAAGCGTTTGGATTGTTGTATTTTCATTTTCGTTTGTTTCCATGTATATTTTAATTTCTTCTCTAATTGCCTGGTTGACCCACTCATTCTTTAGTAGGGTGTTCTTTAACCTCCATGCTTTTGGAGGTTTTCCAGACTTTTTCCTGTGGTTGATTTCAAGCTTCATAGCATTGTGGTCTGAAAGTATGCATGGTATAATTTCAATTCTTGTAAACTTAGGAAGGGCTGTTTTGTGACCCAGTATATGATCTATCTTGGAGAATGTTCCATGTGCACTCGAGAAGAAAGTATATTCTGTTGCTTTGGGATGCAGAGTTCTAAATATATCTGTCAAGTCCATCTGATCCAATGTATCATTCAGGGCCCTTGTTTCTTTATTGACTGTGTGTCTAGATGATCTATCCATTTCTGTAAGTGGGGTGTTAAAGTCCCCTGCAATGACCACATTCTTATCAATAAGGTTGCTTATATTTATGAGTAATTGTTTTATATATCTGGGGGCTCGGGTATTTGGCGCATAGACATTTATAATAGTTAGCTCTTCCTGGTGGATAGACCCTGTGATTATTATATAATGCCCTTCTTCATCTCTTGTTACAGCCTTTAATTTAAAGTCTAGTTTGTCTGATATAAGTATGGCTACTCCAGCTTTCTTTTGGCTTCCAGGAGCATGATAAATAGTTCTCCATCCCCTCACTCTCAATCTAAAGGTGTCCTCAGATCTAAAATGAGTCTCTTGTAGACAGCAAATAGATGGGTCTTGTTTTTTTATCCATTCTGATACCCTATGTCTTTTAGTTGGCGCATTTAATCCATTTACATTCAGTGTTATTATAGAAAGATATGGGTTTAGAGTCATTGTGATGTCTGTATGTTTTATGCTTGTAGTGATGTCTCTGGTACTTTGTCTCACAGGATCCCCCTTAGGATCTCTTGTAGGGCTGGTTTCGTGGTGACAAATTCCTTCAGTTTTTGTTTGTTTGGGAAGACCTTTATCTCTCCTTCTATTCTAAATGACAGACTTGCTGGATAAAGGATTCTCGGCTGCATATTTTTTCTGTTTAGCACACTGTAGATATCGTGCCAAGCCTTTCTGGCCTGCCAAGTTTCAAAGGAGAGATCAGTCACGAGTCTTATAGGTCTCCCTTTATAAGTGAGGGCACGTTTATCCCTTGCTGCTTTCAGAATTTTCTCTTTATCCTTGTATTTTGCCAGTTTCACTATGATATGTCGTGCAGAAGATCGATTCAAGTTACGTCTGAAGGGAGTTCTCTGTGCCTCTTGGATTTCAATGCCTTTTTCCTTCCCCAGTTCAGGGAAGTTCTCAGCTATAATTTGTTCAAGTACCCCTTCAGCACCTTTCCCTCTCTCTTCCTCCTCTGGGATACCAATTATGCGTATATTATTTTTTTTTAGTGTATCACTTAGTTCTCTAATTTTCCCCTCATACTCCTGGATTTTTTTATCTCTCTTTCTTTCAGCTTCCTCTTTCTCCATAACTTTATCTTCTAGTTCACCTATTCTCTCCTCTGCCTCTTCAAGCCGAGCCATCGTGGATTCCATTTTGTTTTGCATTTCGTTTAAAGCGTTTTTCAACTCCTCGTGACTGTTCCTTAGTCCCTCGATCTTTGTGGCAAGAGATTCTCTGCTGTCCTGTATACTGTTTTCAAGCCCAGCGATTAATTTTATGACTATTATTCTAAATTCACTTTCTGTTATATTATTTAAATCCTTTTTGATCAGTTCATTAGCTGTTGTTATTTCCTGGAGATTCTTCTGAGGGGAATTCTTCCGTTTGGTCATTTTGGAGAGTCCCTTGCGTGGTGAGGACCTGCAGTGCACTTCCCCTGTGCTGTGGTGTATAACTGGAGTTAGTGGGCGGGGCCGCAGTCAGACTGGTGTGTGCCTTCTCTTCCCCTCTCCTAGGGGCGGGATTCACTGTGGGGTGGCGTGTCCCGTCTGGGCTACTTGCACACTGCCAGGCTTGTGTTGCTGGGGATCTGGCGTATTAGCTGGGGTGGGTAGGCAAGGTGCACGGGGGCTGGAGGGGCAGGCTTAGCTCGCTTCTCCTTAGGTGATCCACTTCAGGAGGAGCCCTGTGGCAGCGGGAGGGAGTCAGATCCGCTGCCGGAGGTTTGGCTCCGCAGAAGCACAGAGTTGGGTGTTTGCGCGAGCGAGCAAGTTCCCTGGCAGGAACTGGTTCCCTTTGGGATTTTGGCTGGGGGATGGGCGGGGGAGATGGCGCTGGCGCCTTTGTTCCCCGCCAAGCTGAGCTCTGCCGTCCGGGGGCTCAGCAGCTCTCCCTCCCTTTGTCCTCCAGCCTTCCCGCTTTCCGAGCAGAGCTGTTAACTTATGACCTCCCAGACGCTAAGTCGCGCTTGCTGTCGGAACACAGTCCGTCCGGCCCCTCCGCTTTTGCCAGCCAGACTCGGGGGCTCCGCTTGGCCGGCGAGCCGCCCATCCGCCCCGGCTCCCTACCGCCAGTCCGTGGAGCGCGCACCGCCTCGCCGCCCTTCCTACCCTCTTCCATGGGCCTCTTGTCTGCGCTTGACTCCGGAGACTCCCTTCTGCTAATCCTCTGGCGGTTTTCTGGGTTCTTTAGGCAGGTGTAGGTGGAATCTAAGTGATCGGCAGGACGCGTTGTGAGCCCCGCGTCCTCCTACGCCGCCATCTTCCGGAACCTCCTTGATTCTATTTTTTAAATGCTTATTTATTTATTTTGAGAGAAAGAAAAAGAATGCGTGGGGGTGAGGGCAGGGAGAGAAGGAGAGAAAAAAATCCCAAGCAGGCTCCACACTGTCAGCGCAGAGCCTAGTGGGGGGCTCAATCCCCTGAACTGTGAGATTCTGACCTGAGCTGAAATCAGGAGTTGGATGCTTACCTGACTGAGCTACCCAGGCTCCCCTGAACCTGGATTCTAGAACTAGGTGTGGCCCTGACCTTGGACTTGGACATTTATTGTAGATCGTGACTGGGGGTCTTGGACATTAACTCTAGAAGTTGGACACTGATTATACCTACGCCTTGGAACTGTACAAGAATCTGTGCCTGGTCCTGGACATTTGTTGAGGATATTGGACTTGACTTCAGACCTGGAGTTGAACATTTTCTGAAATTTTATCTGTCTTTTAGTTTTAGCACTGGGCTTAGAACTTTGATTTGGAGCTTTACCTCAGACTTGGACCTTGGATCTGAAATTTGAACCTGGATTTTATCTTGATTTTGGACATTATAAATGCCCAGTGTAGGGGCACCTGGGTGGCTTGGTCGGTTGGGCGTCTGACTTCCTCTCAGGGCATGGTTCATGGGTTTGAACCCTGCATCGGGCTCTGTGCTGACAGCTCAGAGCCTGGAGGCTGTTTCTGATTCTGTGCCTTCCTCTCTCTCTGCTCCTCCCTGCCTCATGCTCTGTCTCTCTCCCTCCTTCAAAAATAAACATTAAATTTTTTTTTATAAGTGTCCAGTTTAGTGTCCACTAGACATAGACCTAGTTTAAAATTTGTAATTGGTTCTGGACCTGGACCTTGGTCTTGGACACTGAACCAGAAACTAGACTGACTTTGACCTGTAACTTGGACTTTGAGCTAAAGTATAAGATCTGAACTTTAGATTCTGACATTGCACCTTGATTTTCCAGTACAATTAACCTGATATTAGATCTGAAGATTGGACCTGGACTTTGACCTTGTGTCCTGACATGGATCTGGACCTTGGAGCTGGGCCTTTGACCTTTGTATTGGATATGGGGCCTATATTTGACCTGGACTTGGACCTAGAATTTGAACCTTGTACTTTGACTTAGACCTTGATGGTGAAACTCTACATTTGATATTTTCAATAGACTTCATACCTGGTTTTGCCTTGAACATTAGACCTGGAAAAATCTAGGTACAACATTCTGAACCAGGTTCTGGTTCAGGATTTAGGTTCAAGTTCTATTTCCCACTCCAGTGTGCGCGTTAAAAGTCAGGTCTATATCCAGGTCATGATTGCAGGTTTGTTGCTCAGGTCTGAATTTAGAGGTTAATATCCAAAGTCCAGTTCAAAAGCACAGGTTGAAGACTAAGTCTAGGGTTAAGAACCAGGGATCTAGATTCAGTTAAGAATTCAAGGTCAAGAGCCAAGATCTTTATTCCACATTCTAGGTCCAATACTGAGTGTCAGGCATAAATTCTATGTCCAGGGTCACATCCAAATCCAGGTCAAAGGTTTAGGTGCAATTTCTGGGTCTAGTAGTTTTGAAAAGCAGTATTTAGTTACATATTACTCTCAAAAGGAGCTACCTATTTAGTGTTTGAACAAATTGTGATGAATCCCAGCAGCATTTGTGAGCAGGATCCCAGAGTCACATGTTGTTTTCAAAAATACCTTCTTATTTTGAGTCAGAGCAAGTTACAGTGAACTCAAAGAGTATTTGTGTAGATGAGTCCATAATCACTTGTTCTCAAATGTTCCTTCTTTTTTTTTTCATTTTAAAGTTTTATTTAATTTTGTTTTTGCATGTCCCGACACTAAATTAATGCAGAACAGTGGTAAGACAAAGTTTAAGAGGACAAGCATTGATAGACTGATGAATACTCTAGTAAAATGTTCCTTCTTAATATCAGTTCAACCAAATTAAGATATCAAAGCAGTATTTTTAAAAACAAGTATAAGTAAGTTCTTAAAAGCTCTTAGTAGGGATTAGAATAAATCTAGATGGAATTTGAGTATACAAAAAAACAGTATAAGAAAAAAACAAAATTAGAATCAGACATTCCTCTCTAAAGGAAATTATTATCTATTAGAATACACTGAGATGAATGTAAGATTTATATGAGAAAAAGTTCACAAACACACGTTCTCAACTGTACTATTTTACAGCGAATTTGAACAATTAAGGTAAATCAACACAGCGTCTGTGAAAACAATAATATATGATTAAACAAACTCAGTATCATACATTATCCTTTAAAATATGTCTTATTGCGGATTAGATGGAATCTAGTATACATAAATGAGAAGGAAGTTAACAAGCTTAGAATCAGAAACATCTTTAAAATTTTTTTATTTGCCTGTTAAAAAAATCTTTATATGGGCAAAAAAGTCAGAAAAAAAACTTTATATCAAAAGTATTTTCTCACTGTTAGAGCAATTTGAGATGAATTTGAGCATTTTTTTTGTCGGAAAAAGTACTGTATGGACAACTAAGTTCTGTCTCTGACACTCTTCTTTAAGGTAACTTCTTATTAGAATAAGCTAAGGTGAATGCAAAATTTATATGCGAGAAAAAAAGCTCAGAACTTACATTCTTCCCAATTACAGCTTCTTCCTGTGAGTTAGAACAAACTCAAGTAAATCTAAGACATATGTACGAAATAAGTTTAGATTCACACATTATTCTCACCAGTACTTTCTTATTGTGAGTTTGAGTAAATTTAGAAGAAAATAGTGTACACGTACACAAACTAGCATTATGAGAAGTCAAGCTCAGATTCAGATACTTATCAGATTCTTCTTGAAAATAGATGCTTTTGGAATGTTTATTAAGGTTAAAATAAGCTGCACCTAAACAAAATTGCACATTCTGAGAATCACACGTTTTACTCAACTGAATTTTCTTTAATATGCACAACTTTAATATAAACTTGGACATAGACAATAGACTTGGACACTGACATCAGATGTAACCTTGAACCTGAGTTCCTTGGACTTGAGATTAGATCTGGACTTTGGACTTGGACCTGGATTCTGACCTTTGAAATAAACCTTGGGCTTTTGACTAGACTGTGAACCTGGACCTTGAACCTAGACCTTGGTCTTAGAACTTGAACCTGAAATTTGGATCTGGACCTGACCCTTGAATCTAGCCTTTGCACCTGGACACAATAATACTTCAGCCTAGGACCTAGATGCTGAGGAATTTGGAACTGACTCTAGATGATATCTTTGGTCGTGGAATTAAACTTTGGAGCAGAACCCTAGATCTTAACCTCTAAACTTCATCTTAGATCTCAGGCCTAGTTTAACACATGATCTTGACTCTGGTACTAGGACCTGGACTTTGATCCTAGACCAAGATTTTGAGCTTCAAACTTGGATGAACATCTTAGACCTTGGGCTGGATTTGGGACTTTACACCTGGAGGTTGATAGTGAAATTCAGATCTTATTCCTGAATCTCAGACATGGAGATGATTCTAAGACATAGGCTTTATGGGGCTAGAACTGCAATTCACAGGTAAATATTCTTTTTTTTGTTCTTTTAAAAAACTTTTTCTCTTAACGTTTATTTGCTTTTGAGAGACAGAGAGAGACAGAGCACGAGTAGGGGAGGGGCAGAGAGAGAGGGAGACAGAATCCAAAGCAGGCTCCAGACTGAGCTGTCAGCACAGAGCGCAGTGCAGGGCTCGGACTCACGATGTGAGATCATGACCTGAGCCGAAGTCAGACGCCCAACTGACTGAGCCACTCAGGCACCCCAAATATTATTCTTTATACTTACCTGGACCTATATCTCTTATGTGACCAAGACTTGGATAATGGAAATTAGACATGGGCCTCAGGCTTCAATATGGACCATAAATCCTGGCTTTTAACCTAGATATAGGACACCAAACTTGGGCCTGAACGTGTCCAGGACCTTGGGCCTGACCTTTGACTTGGTTGTTTGTCATGGACTTGGACCTTGGATGAGGACCTCTTAAGTCTATCTTGGATGTTCTACATGTATCTGGACATAACTTTGGATCTGGAACTTGCACCTGAATCTCCATCCTTGATCTATACTGTTTACCTGAACATTTAACTAGTACCAGAAGTTAAATATGGATTTGTAATTGATTTGACCTGGTCTTTGAGCTGGAAAACCTAGACTTTGGATCTATTCCTAGTACCATGGTGGTGAATGTTGTAATTGGTCCACTTGCCTTGGACCAGGGGCTAAGATCTGGACATTGGTCCTGGAACTGGACTTAACATTGGACAGGAATGTTGAACATGAAGCTTGGATCTAGAATTTTCCAGTTCCTCGGACATGACCTTAAATTTGACACTTAGACCCTTATTTTGCACTTGGACTCTGGGCTTGGAATTAGACCTGGACTTAGACTTTAGACCAGGATGTGGGATCTCTGAACCACGATTTGACCTAATTGGAAATAAAACATTTACTAAACATTATACAATAAAAAGATAAAATTTAATATATAAATTGAGTTTAATGTCTAAATTCTAAATTAACTTTAACACCTGGTGAAATGCTCAAACTGGTAAACCTTCACCAATATGGACCTTAATCTGTATTGGAGCTCAAATTAGAGTTATACCCGGGGATCCCACTAAATTTAAATAAGTCATCCTATAGCTGGGGATCTCACTAAGTTTAAATAATGTGCTTCCTATAAGCTTAAAGGAGTTGCAAACATAAAATAGAAGAAAAAGAAGTCTGCCTCACCTTAACAATTAAAACTATTGCCTTGCTTAAATATCCCCATGGTCATAGCTCCATTTTCCCTAAAATATCTCACAATGGGCATGGATGCTCTGACCTAATAAATAATAAATTAAAATTAAATTAGGTCTCTGGCATTTAAAATAGTTTTGACAAAAAGGGACCCTGAAGATTTGTCCCAACCTATTATAATTGTTAACACAGACCAAAATAAATTAAAATAAGACTTTCAAGGATCGAAACCTATTATATGAAATCTATTTAGGCCCAATATAGCTTGCTATTAAACCTGGATAGAATGAATGATGCTCACAATGAATTATTTAATGCCACAGTCCCATCCATTAAGGTCTCTAATAGCCAGTATTATTGAAATTATTGACTCCATCTAACAAGCAAGTGGTAGATACATTGCAGTCATAGATTTGGCTGATATATTCTGTTCAGTGCCCATTTCAACATCCTCTCAGCACTAATTTTCTTTTACCTTAAAGGAACACAATAATACACCTCAACCTGGGTAGCCATGGGGTACCTTGACAGCCCATTCAATACCATCGTTTCAAGGCCACGTTCAACTTTCACCAGGAATGTAGGTATGACACTGCATTAATGAATCTTCCTCTGAGGAAATTCATTTGGCACACTCACTCAACACATACAAACATTCATGAGGAAGCTCATTAGAAAGGGATGTCCCACACATAGTACAAGGCCCCACCACCTCAGAAAAATTTCTGGGCATTATTTGGTCAGTTGAAGGCCACTCTATTTCTGAAACTGTCAATAAGCAACTTTTGACTCTTTTATCACCTACAATGTTAACATAGCATGGCATTTTAAGGCCTTTTGGGGTTTTTGAGGCAACATATACCTCATTTACAATTTTACTCAGGACCGTTTATTCTATTACTTACTAATTGGCCCAACAAAAGGCTCTAGATCTTTCCAAATTGCAACATAACAAGCAATCTCATTAGTGCTCCCCATAAAGTCCTTTATTGTAGAGTTTTTAGGAACCTCTTTTTCTTCCTCCTAGAGTCTGTGGGGCACCCAGGATGGCCATAAGTCACCCATGAGCTTCTGCTCTCCTGAGTTCCATGTTATACACCAATAGAGTGAAAGTTACTGCCTCCATGTTGGGTCCTTCTAGAGATGGAGTCTCTTATGGGCCCTGAGTCTGTGACTCTGTGCACCCAGTTGCCATTATTCCTTGTGTCTTAGAGACAACAGTCTATAAGCTGGGCATGGCTATTGAAACACTGATAAAATAAACATACATTTTTAGAATAAAGGAAGACTCAGACCATCTGGTATATTCCCTTTGCAGGAGAAAGTGGTTTCCCTTGTCCTCAGTCCCTTGCCATAAGGCATTGGAGGATGTCACTCCTCTTGTGTTACCTGAAGACCCCACAGGAAACAGCTGAGTAAATAAGAATGGGAGTTGGTATACTTTATGGATGGCACTACCAATATTACACATGATGGAGTCTGCTGGAGGGCTTATGCTGGCCATCCTTTAACTAAATGCCCCCAGTAAAGTCCAGAGTCTAAAGGCTGGCACAATTGGCTGAACTTTAGGGAGCAACCTTGGTACTGGATGCCCTGGTTTACAATCAGTCTCATCTCCACATTCTTATAGACTCATGGTCATTGTCCATAATCTGTCCATTGGATTTAGCCAATGGCAAAAAATATGGTCTTTAGCATAAAGAACTGGGCATTTCTTGCCTCACTCCTACCCCAAATATAAGTCAAGATCACACATGTCTCAGCATACATTAGATCTATAATTCAAAGCCTTACTAAAGTACTTCCTATTTCCTTCTCAGTTTGAGCTATTATTGAGAATAGCTAAGATACTCATTTAACTTCTCAGAATACACAATGTTGGGTTCTTGAACATAGCATTCAATTGAAATTTTACTTCTCTTATTGGTCTCCAGCTATAGAACTCCAAGTTCTATATATAAGTATAGAACTTACTATAAGTAAGTATATTGGCTTACTTAAACAAGTTCAAATTCAATTTTGTGAAAGATGGCATATTTCAGCAATCATTCAATCATCAAGGGGTGAATTATAATAAAGAGTCTGACTCTGTTTTTAATGTTTGACTACTGACATCTTTCAAGCCCCACCTCTCTTCCCTCTTTGCCTCATAGTTTGGAAAGGCTGTGAGGAAGGCCATGTTCTCCTTCCTTTGACACTAGCAGAAAGTTTAAACTATGGAAGTCCTGGCCCATGCCCTCATCCTGGCCCCATCCCCAACCACAATAAAACCTCAAACCACTTGCTCCTCCTTGCTCTCTCAGCTTTTTTGAGACCACCCTACAGCTCTCTCCTGCTTTTCCTGGGAAGGCCTCACTATGTGAGTAATAAACTTTACACCCTTCTGGTGCATGTATGGCATCATGAGCCTTGACATCTGGGTCAATCTTATAGGGAGATGTCCTTGCCCTAACATGAGAAAACCACAAGATAAGGTGAAAACTACATGTTCAAAATTTAGATTCAAAATCCAGATTAAGTTTCAATTTCTAGGTCCAAGGAACAATTTCATATCTAATGTCCAGGTTCCGATCCAAGTACAAAGTCTAGGTCAAAGATCCAGGTTTGAGGTTTGTTTCCAAGGTTAAAATACAAGGTCCAATTTCTACTTCTAAGGTCCAGATCTAAGATATGGTTGAAGGTCAAGGTCTAGGTCTCCTGACAAGATAGAAATTTAGGTCTGAGGTAAGAGGGTCTCTTCAAACACTTAGCATCAAAGTCCAGGGCGAGTGCAGAGATTCAAGCCCTAGGTCAAAAATTCTGGTTTGGGGGCATCTGGGTGGTTCAGTCGGTTGAGCATCCAACTTCGGCTCAGGTCATGATCTTGTGGTTCATGAGTTCAAGCCCCACACTGGGCTTGCTACTGTCAGCACAGAGCCCATTTCAGATCTTCTGTCCCTCTCTCTCTGCCTCCTCCCTCACTTGTGCTCTCTCAAAAATAAAACATTAAAAAAAATCCTGGTTTAAGATTCATGTCCAAAGTACAGTTCCAAAACCAAGTTCCATGTCCGAGGTCAGGTCCAATGAACTAGACACATTTCATCACAAGGACCAGATCCACACCCATATCCATTCTCTACCTACCTACTTACTATCTACATCCTGCCCCCAACCCTCTCTTTACCTACTCACTATTTTCACCCTGCCTCACAACCAGGGTGAAAAACTACAGGTTAAAAACTACACTGTGTCATATAAATTGACTACCTAACCACTTACTATCCACAACCCACTTCACATCCACTCTTTACCTACTCACCTCTTTAACCCCCTCAATCACTCACTTCGGGGTTAAAGAATTAGAGGTATTTAACTTCTAACCACACATACTCATTATTTGTTTCCACACTCACTCTTTACTTAGCTCTCTATGCATACCCACACATACCTAATCTTTGTCCTTTATCCACTCATTAATTACTTCCCCTAACACTAATTTGCCTCCCCTTATCTCACACTTATTCATTCCTTACCATCTACCCCATGCCATTTACTAACTACATCTATTCACTATCTATCCACTCACTAATTAATCCTTGCCCTATACCTGCTCATTATCAACCATTCATCATCTACTTCCCATTCCATGCTCACTCACTATCCTTTCAACCTCACCTACTATCTATTTCCCACTCTATACCCACTCACTACCAACTTTCACTCCACGCATTCATGACCCACCCTTGTCCTAAACACATGCATTATTATTTTTTTTTAATTTTTTTTTAACGTTTATTTATTTTTGAGACAGAGAGAGACAGAGCATGAACGGGGGGAGGGTCAGAGAGAGAGGGAGACACAGAATCGGAAGCAGGCTCCAGGCTCTGGGCCATCATCAGCCCAGAGCCCGACGCGGGGCTCGAACTCACGGACCGTGAGATCGTGACCTGAGCTGAAGTCGGACGCTTAACCGACTGAGCCACCCAGGCGCCCCAACACATGCATTATTTAAGTTCCCTACGGATAATTATTTACTTAATTAATCATTATCTATATATTATCTATCTATATTATATATCTATCTATTCATCCATTCATCTGTTCATCCCTCTGTTTTCCTTGTCAATTTAACAAAGAGCTGGGAAAGAACAATTTGACTTTGTTAGCTGCTCACCATCTAAAACCAGACCCCCCCATCTTGTGATTATTTATTTACAACTGTCTGTAACTAAACCATGGAGACTTTTGCATACCAGAGAGTTCAATGTCTCACACTCAAGAAATACACTTTCTGGGGCACCTGCGTGGCTCAGTCAGCTAAGCATCTGACTTTGGCTCAGGTCATGATCTTGCAGTTTGTGGGTTTGAGCCCCATGTCGGGCTTTGTGCTGACAGCTCAGAGCCTGGAGCCTGCTTCAGATTCTGTGTCTCCCTCTCACTCTGCCCCTCCCCTGCCCATGCTCTCTCTCAAGAATAAATAAACATTAAAAAAAAAGATACACTTTCTTCTCTTATCCCACGTGAATCTCATACACATGCACTCAGCATATGGGAGAGTCACATGTTGGACATACTGTGTCCAACAAATCATCAATGGTAAGAAACCGTAATAATTTCATGTTGAAAATTATTTAGTATTAAAAAATGTCCTTTTATCAAGCAATAAACTGTTGTAAACAAATGATTGAAAAAAAAAACCCTTATTTAAATTATTGGTTATTTCTTTGCTCTGTCCTAAGATATTCTGTTGAAATGTGTTATTAAGAAACATTCTGAAGCCTGATACCAATTATAAGAGTGTCAAAGACCCCGGGAAGTCTTTCTGTCTTCCCTCAGAAATTAAGGTTATTTTAAAGTGAAATAGCTTGACCTACACATTAAAATTTGATTTTTCTTTTATTCTTATTTCTGGCTACTTTAAAATAAATTTTACTGATTTCCCATGTATCTATATCTTGAAGGCTTTTCTTAATTAAGTTTTTTTTTTGTTTGTTTTAATGCCAGTATATTTAACATACATTGTTACATTAGTTTCAGGTGTACAACATAGTGATGCAACCATTTTATACATTACTCAGTGCTCATCATGACAAGTGCATTCTTTAATCTCCATTACCTATTTTACCCATCTGCCTACTTTCCTTCCCTCTCGTAACCATCAGTGTGTTCTCTATAGTTAAGGGTCTGTTTCCTGGTTTGCCTCTCTCTTTTTTCTCCCTTGGTTCATTTGTTTCATTTCTTAAATTCCACATATGAGTGAAATCATATGATATTTGTCTTTCTCTGACTGATCCTAAAGGCTTTTTGGACCATAGTGAGTAGAATTTAGACAATTTAAGAAGATCCAAACTATTACATTACAGTTTATCAGGACAGCTGTTTCCTAGAAAAGTCACCCTCTTGCTCACAGTTTTGTGCAATGTTGACTTGATGAAAAGGGTTTCTTTTGAACAGCATTTATATAAAAATGTTTGCTTTTGAAAGGGCCTCAAGTCATTGTAGTCCTGACTCTCATGCAGCTGTTTCTCTGCAAGAGATAATGCAATTGTTTAGGTTCAATTAGCCTTTGATTTTTATTTATGTAAACTTGAACCTAGAGTGCGTCATTACAGACTCATAATTCAGAGGAATGAGTCCCAAGTCCCTTACACATATCAATAGACTTTATAAAATTAGCTTTCTTTAAAAGATGTGGTTATTTTCAGAAGGATTTTCCAGAGAAAATTCTAATATTAGTGATTTATATCAAAAGTATAAAACAAGAGCTGAAATATTCTTTTCAAGCTAAGGGGAACTGGTTTTTCTTTTTCACAAGTGTTTTAAGTAACAAACATATGCCCTCCAATTTGATAAAATAGATCAGAGTTGGTTGCTTTATCTTGCACCTGTTTGGACTCTCTTTATGTGTCCAATAGTTTTGTGATTTAGTGATTCATTCATCCACCTTGTAACTCATTCACAACACATCTGCTCCAAAGTTTTGTCCTTGAGTATCAATAAGCATTGTCACTCCAGGTGTCCCATGGCTCTTCAACTATCCACCTACCTACTAAGCAGTGATTAAAAGCTAAAAATATGAAGTGTCCTTTTTTTTTTTTTTTTTTTTTTGGTTAGTGGTATTGCAAAAAACCAAAAATCTATAAAGCACATGATTTTACATAATATGCACCTACAGTTATTTTTTGGCCCTCAATCTATAAAGAATAAACATATGCAAATTTCTGGAAGTACACACCTTCAAATCACACGAATCTCCTAAATTATTTAAAAATTATTATTAAAGTAACCCTTTGAATTGACTTAACAAGATACCAAGATAGCAAAAGATAAGAAAGAGTAAACTATAGACGTTATATTTACCTCACAAAATCAGACTTCACTTGGCTGTAGGGTCACCACACTTCTTGGTTTTCCTGAAACTGAGGGTTTTGCTAGGATCTTGGATTTTCAATGCTAAAATCAGGATGGGTCATTTTGTATTTCCTCCACTATCGTCTTTCTTTCACCTGCCAGGCATGGTCTTGGTGGAACCGGTTCTCAAATCAGCGTTGACCAAAGCAGAAACTAAATCGGAGTCGTCAACCCGCTCATCTAGTGGGACGGAACCTCACGTTGCTAACTACAGATCTGTTGTTGATGTGCCGGAAATTAGCTCAGACATTTGTATAACACATGTCATAGCAGTGTTCATTTTGTCCCCTGCCCTGTTTATCTCATGATTGTATTAGGGTCTAATTTGATTCTAACCTTTACAACCAGACTTAAATTTGGGTTTAACTATTTAACAATCCAGTTCCCCCCGGGAGTAGACGAGAGCTGTTAACTCCACTTGGCTGGTCTAGGCCCTAAAATCCTGTATACTTCCTGCCAATAATCCTGCTAATTAAAAATCTAAACCTCCTCTCGGGCATCTTCTTTACCAGCTGTGGGCTACGGTGTTGCTCTAGCTGCACCAATCCCAGAAGCCAGGTGACCATTTCCATTTGTCTTAACAATTAGTTCTGACTTCTTGAATTTCTCCTACCCAATTTGTCTAATTGAACATCTTTCCCTACCTCAGTGGTTCTCAAACTTTAATATGCATAAGAAAATCTCCTGGTGAGCTTTTACCGCACTGTTTTCTGGGCTCTGTCCCCAGAGATTCTGATTCAATAGGTCACAAAAGTACCCATGAATTTGCATTTCTGACAAGCTCACAAGTAAAACTGATGCTCTTGGTTCAGGGATCCCCTCTGAGAAACAGTGTTTGGAACCAAAACACTGTCTAGAGGGAAGCCCTCCCTGATACCAGATTGTTTTTGTTCCATATGGCTATCCAGCTCAGTTCTAACTTCTTTTTCTTCTCATTAACTCATTTTGGCTGGTGATGTGCCTGCACACCAAACACCTGACATAAAACTCCTGGCCCGAAGGCTGGAGTGACGGACACTGCTGCTGACTTTTGACTTTTTCCTTCGGCGATATCGCTTTTCTTCACATAGATAAAGTAAAATGGAGCCCATTTCAAACTTTAACTTTTAGTCCACACTCTAAAGAGGGGTACACGTTTATCAGATTAAGTCAGCAGCTGAAATAGATTTAAATTCATTCAATGTTCCTGCCTGTTTCCTCAATGCATTTTTACTGAATTTAACAATGTGAAGTAGGACAAAATACAGAAATTTACCCCAAGTAGCTTCTGGCTCTGATGCACACTCTCAACAGCCTTCATGGTTTGAGCTTGAATTTAATAAAATGGATACAAATAAGTCTCCCGAAGTGTTTTTATTTCCCTTCTCAATTTGAATCATCAGAATATAAGATAGAGAAAAATAGCGTAAAACTAACATTATGGAATGGAGGCATGTATTACTAAAAATTCTCATATTATGTTACTGGTTATATTGTCAGCTGTGGGGAATTTTAGCCAGGATCTCATCAGCAGTAAAAGACAGGAAACAGCTATGAAGGTTGCTGAAGTAGGATTTCTTGTGTCTCTTCCTGAGGATGGATAAATAGGGGCTTTGATGACTTGGGGCTTCTTTTTCACGGTGCATATAG
The DNA here is from genome assembly GCF_023721935.1 of Panthera uncia. NCBI lineage: Eukaryota > Metazoa > Chordata > Mammalia > Carnivora > Felidae > Panthera > Panthera uncia. The sequence goes on along the minus strand of NC_064816.1, from coordinate 66,050,872 downwards.
TGGTAAATGTATATATAGAAGGGCTGAAAATAAGGTTTAAAATTAGAAAAAAAGAGGTGACTTATTCACTCATTCATATTTTGAATGCAAAAGAAACAAAATTCCTAAGTATCTCTTAAGCCAAAGAGGAAATTAAAAATATAATCATAGCTTATTGAGAAAATGAAATTAATGAAAAGACTTTATAAAAACTCATAGGGTTTGGTCATACTCTGAAGCCTAAAATGCTATGGGGGGTTGTCTTGTATTTTAAGACTTTATTATTTTCAGGTTCATGGCAAAATTGAGAAGAAGCTACATAGATTTCCCTTATACCTCTCCCACAACACAGGCATAGCGTCCCCAACACCTCTTACCAGAGGGGTACACTTGTCATAATTGATAAACCTACATTAATATGTCATTATCACCCAAAGTCTATAGTTTACATTAGGGTTCATTCTTGGTGTACATTCTATGGGTTTGAACCAGTGTATAATGACACGTGTCTACCATTATAGTGTCATAAAGAGTGTTTTCACTACCCTAAAAATCCTCTGTGCTCTGCCTATTCATCTCTGTCCCCCACCAGTCCCTGACAACCACTGATATTTTTACTATCTTTATAGTTTTTCCTTTTCTTGAAAGTCATGTGGCTGGAATTGTACAATATATAGCCTTTTCATATTGGCTTCTTTACTTGGTGCTATGTATTTAAGGTTCCTCCGTATCTTTTCACGGCTTGATAGTTCATTTCTCTATGGTGCTGAATAATATTCCATTGTCTGCATACATCACGGTGTACCCATTCACCTACTGAAGCATACATATCTTCGTTTCCTCCAAGTGTTGGCAATTACAAATAAAGCTGCTGTAAACATCCATATACAGGTATTTGTGTGGACATAAGTTTTCAACTTCTTTGAAATACCAGGAAGTGCTATTGCTGGAGAGTATGGTTAAGACTATGTTTAGTTTTCCAAGAAACTACCACACTACCTTCTAAATTGGCTATACTATCTTTGCATTCACGCTAGTAATGAATGAAAGTTCTTGTTGCTTTCTACCTTCACCAGTATTTGGTGTTATCAGTGTTCCACATTTTGGCCATTCTAATAGGTATGCAGCAGTGTCCCATTGATCTAGTTTGCATTTCCCCGATGATGCATGATGTGGAGTACCTTTTCATCTGCTTCTTTGCCATGTACGTATCTTCTATGATGAGATGCCTGTTAATGACTTTGTCTCATTTTTTAATGAGATTTTTTCTTACTGTTTAACTTTAAGGCTTTTGTCCATATTTGAGTTAATAGCTCTTTATCAGATATGTTTTTGCAAATATTTTCTTCCAGTGTGTGGCTTGTCTTTTTCTCTTCTTGACAGTGTCTATTAAAGAGCAGAAAGTTTTAATTTTAATGAAGTCCAGCTTATCAACTATTTCTTTCATAGATTGTGCCTTTGGTGCTGTATCTAAAAAGTCATTTCCAGGTGTCAGTTGCCCCTCCATGAGTGAGAGGAGAAAGCAGGTGGGCAGGCAGCCAGACAGCCATCTTGGTAGAACCCGGGCACCCTTGGAGCCATGCTGTGGAGCTGTGCCTTGTAACTGTGTCCACTCCAGGCCCTGCTTAACCACAAGGAGGCATGCCTCCACTGACGAGGGATGGAACAGCTGCCACAGAGGTAGTTTTCTTCTGAGATCATTAATAGGGACAATTCTCTCCCCAACCCAGATGGAGCAAGGACATGAGACTCCTCTCTGACAAGTTAATGAAGGAATGTGAAGACGGCTCCTGGAAATGTTTGCCTTTATATAAATGTAAATCTACTTGAAAGATTGAAGACTTCGAAAACTTTTTTCGTGACACAAATCTTGTAAACTAACAAATGTCACAGGCTCAGCTCTTCCCCAGAAGCCTCGAGGAAGACCTGAGCTTGGATATGTGATGTTCCATAATAATGGATTTCCTATCCAGGAATATGGAATATCTCTCCATTTATTTAGTTCTTTGATTTCATTCACTAGTTTTATAGTTTTCCTCATATATATATCCTGTACATATTTTGTTAGATTTTATTTTATATAAGTATTTTTTTGTGAGATACTGATAGAAGTGGTATTGCATTTTACATTTCAAATTCCATTTGATTATTTACTGTTATATAGGAAGTGGCTGACTTTTGTGCATTAACCTTGTATTCTGCAACCTTGCTATTAGTTCCAGGAGTTTTTTTGGCTGATTCTTAAAGATTTTCTACATAGACAATCCTGTCATCTATGAACAAAGGCTGTTTTATTTCTTTCTCCTTCGAAATCAGTATACTCTTTATTTCTTTTTCTTGTCTTATTATGTTAGCTGGAACTGCTTTTGTTTTATTTATTTATTTTATTTATTTTTTTTTGTTTTATTTATTTTTTTTTTTAAATTTTTTTTTCAACGTTTTTTATTTATTTTTGGGACAGAGAGAGACAGAGCATGAACGGGGGAGGGGCAGAGAGAGAGGGAGACACAGAATCGGAAACAGGCTCCAGGCTCCGAGCCATCAGCCCAGAGCCTGATGCGGGGCTCAAACTCATGGACCGCGAGATCGTGACCTGGCTGAAGTCGGACGCTTAACCGACCGTGCCACCCAGGCGCCCCAAGCTGGAACTGCTTTTGTTTTAAACAGAGAGATGAAATAAATAAACCAAGTATTCAATTCAATAAGTTAGAACAGATGAGGAGATTCTGGTCAAAATGATACATTAAGTTCATGCTTTGGTGCATTCTGTATCCCTAACTGAAAGCAATAATAGATATTTTAAAAATAATAGATATTTTTAAAATAATAGGTATTTTAAAAATGCAAAACAGGAGCAATATTGCTGGTAAAGGTTACTGGACTGTGGCTATGGGCACAGGGTTTAACACCTGTTGGGCAAAGATTCTAGGGTCAGGCTCACAACTTGAAGCTGGGTGAGGTATGAATCTCCTGATAGAAAAACATAAATGAAGTCTCATTTATAAGAGATTTTGGCCTTGGAAAGCAGCTAGACAAAGGCACAGTTTCATGTCCACACCTGAACCAATCTGCCTACTTGCTTACTAACATTGACCAAAACACATTATTCAAATAATATTGTCCCAACTATGAATATGGACTAGGATTTCTACAATTACCTGTTTCTAAGCTGATATCTGGGAGACTAAGTGGAGGCAACATAAAATCTCTACAAAAGAAGAGGTAAACAGAGAGAACAAGAAAGAGAAGATAAAACCCCAAACAAACAAAAAATTTTCTGAAAACAAGCTTGCAAAAATGTATAAAATGCATAAAATATTTCATGATAAAAGGACATAAGACAAAACTAAGAAACAAAAGAGCAAATTTAAATGTTAAACAAAATAGTAAATTTAAATTTAAATAGTAAATGTACTGCAGATACATTGACTTGAAATAGTGGGACAAATATTTGCAATAATTACCATGATAATGCCAAAAAAAAAGATACAGAAAGAAATAGCTCCTATAAAAATGTGAACAATAATATGTTTAAAAAAGCAGAAGAGCTAAAAACAGTGAGATATAAAGAAAAATCAATTAAAATCTTAGAAATAAAACTGTGGTACAGCACTAGATGGGAGGGATTTTCGACGGGACGCAATTGCATCGTGAAATAACAAACCAGAAGCTGGTGCCAAGGAATTGCTGCAGGGTGCTGGTGTAAGAGCTAGAACCACAAGCGCGAAGTAAAAAGACAGGGACATGGAAACAGACAGAGAATCTCCCACACATATTTCATGCGAGCCCCAGGAAAACGGAATAGAAGAAATGGTGAAGACACAATATTTTAAGAGAGAACTGTCAGCATTGACACGATCAATCAAAATTATTTGAGACCTGAGAGCAAAAGAGCAGTCTACGCTCTTCGAGATAGTTAAATAGAAACAAATCCACACCTAGACACATAACACACTGCAGAATACTCAGGATACAAGGAAAATCGAATATGCATCCCGAGGGAAACAATAATCTGCAAAGGGATAAACGTATGGACAGCAATAGTGGGCATTGGTAACTAGGCATCATATTTTCAAAGTGCCGATGTATAGCTATTGTAGCCTTCATGCTGGACAAACTCGACTGCGAGGATGACATCATTGCAAATGAGATGTAGTTGGTCTCCCACTCCCTTTTTCAATATTTCCAGTGAAGGAAGGAAGTCCTTTTCCTCTCTCACAGTGAGCAGTCCCATGATTTTCTGAGCACTCTTAATAAAAAGTTTTGTGGGCACTCCAAAATATGAAACACATTTTTCTTTTTTTTTTTTAATTTTTTTTAATGTTTATTATTTTTGAGAGAGAGACAGAGACAGAGAGCAAGCAGGGGAGGGGCAGAGAGAGAGGGAGACACAGAATCGGAAGCAGGCTCCAGGCTCTGAGCCATCAGCCCAGAGCCTGACGCGGGGCTCGAACTCACAGACCGCGAGATCGTGACCTGAGCCGAAGGCAGCTGCTCAACCGACTGAGCCACCCAGGTGCCCCTGAAACACATTTTTCAAACCAGTGCCTAGACTGTCCAATCCTGTCCCACAGTTCAAGCTTCTAATTTCATACAAAATGATGCCACTTTCCTCCTCTCAGCTGCGGTTGGTGGAGAAGAGGTCAGGTAGGGGGACAGGAAAGTTTCACTGGACTTGTTCAGAGCCAGATGTCTACTTTCTGGGCTGAGTAATGTTTGAAACTGGTTCTGATTCACAGGCACCTGACTGATATGGCCTGATATTCTCTTTGCTGCAGCTGCCTCTGCCCTCTGTCCTCTGGTCATTCAGAATCCAAGGTGCCACCTTCAGCTTCCGAGACTCCACTCCTATGGGAAGCCTATCGAACAGGACCTCAGAGGACTCATGCCAGTGATATTAGGGTGTGGCCCACATTTGGTCCATGGGTAAAGCTCATGCCTCCTTTTGTCTTGACCAACCCTTGGGGTGGCTGGATGATCCTAATCTGGTCACCCCGCCCTCAGCTCTCCTGTTAGCAGCTAACCCATTGTCTCTAGCTCTTCACATTTCCCAGGCGGGGTTCAGAAGCCAGCCCTCAGTGTCCACTTCACAGTCCAAATATTATGCTCTCCCCACCATCCAGTTGGAACTTGATATTAGGAGTCGGCTTCATTGTCCCAAGTAAGATAGCAGACCCCGCGCTGGCCCTCTCCCTGTGATCACGACTGCTGAGCCATTTCCTGTGAAAACGTGTACCCTTAGTGTGTCGTCTGTCTTAGAGCTCACTTTGGACGTTGGTGCCTTTGAATTATCTTACTGAATATCCCATCATATCAACTCAATTAGCATTCAAGACAATTTAGACATTTTTAGATATAAAAAGACCAGGAGGTTTGACAACTGCTAAAATATTGAGATGTATTTCAGCAAGAAGAAAAATAAACTTGGAGGGAAGATATGGGTATACTGTGTACAGAAATTAATTAACTATGAGAGCAAATGTAATTAACTGTTACATTTATTTTTAGGTTTTGTTTTATCAAAGTTATGCAGGTACGTAATTTAAGAAGTCAAGTAGTTGTATAGCTGTGGTTTCTTTTAAAACCCAACAGTTTCCAACCCCTCCATCCCCTCTCTGGTCAATATTATCCAGCCTCATCATATATATATGTATATATACATATATACATATATGTTATATTATTAATATATATGCTATGAAATTATAAATTGAAACTTCAAGTGTAGACCACTCCTGTGACATATATGACTAGCTGCCTGCCTGAGCACACTTGAATATATCTAATAGGAATCACAGACCATTAAGGTCACAACTGAATTCCTGACTTCTTCAAACCTGCATTTCACCCAGTGTTTCTCATATCTGTAAAAGACAACTTTAGGCTACCCAAAATACAGATACACTCTCTTTTTAAAAATCCCACTTTAAATCCATCAGCAAATCCTATTGTTTCTATCTTTGATTTTTTTTAAAAAATGTTTTTATTCATTTTTGAGACAGAGAGAGACAGAGCATGAGCAGGGGAGGGACAGAGAGAGAGGAAGACACAGAGAGAGAGAGAGAGGGATCTTGAAGCAGACTCCAGGTTCTGAGCTGTCAGTGCAGAGCCCGACACGGGGGTTGAACCACGAACCACGAGATCATGACCTGAGCAGAAGTCGGACGCTTAACCGACTGAGCCACCCAGGTGCCCCCTATTGTTTCTATCTTTGAAATCTCCCCAAACCTCACCATTTCCAATACATCTCTCACTCCTTCCATGCTACTTTACCTGCTCGGGGCCACTGTCACCAGCTCCTTTGCTGTTCCTTGGGCATTCCCTGCACTAGTCCAGCTCATCGGTCGTGGTCCCTCAGCCTGAATGTTCCCTCATCTGGATGGCTTCCTGGATGCCTCCATACTCCCCTCAGGCCTCTGCTTAATTAGCACCTTATCGGTTTATCTCCTCGTGTCTAATTCATTGCCATCCAACATCTGTCACCATGCCATTTTCACTCATTCCCTTTCTGTCTCTTCTCTCTCTCAACCTGTGTGTGTATGTGTGCACACACACACACAGTTTGTTCATTTGTTTTTATTAGTTTATAAGACATTTATTCTCCCTAGGATGTAAGTTCTATGAGAATAGAGACTTTGTTTTATTGTCCTGCTGTGCCTAGAATAGTGCTTGTCATGTAATAGGGCTCCAATAAATTAATCTTTTAGTTTTTTATTGAGTTACATAATACATCCAGTGAAGTGCACACATCTTAAGTGTATAGCATAATGAGTTTTTCTATATGCATGTACACATATACAACCACCATCAATATGTGGTACATTTCCATCACTCCAGAAGGTTCCCTTGTGCCCTTTCTAGTCAGTACCCCTTCCAGCAGGTAACCACCAATCTGATGACTGTCACCACCTATTAGTTTTGTCAATTAAAAAAATTTTTTAATGTTTATTTATTTTTGAGACAGAAAGAGAGAGAGAGAGAGAGAGGGAGAGAGAGAGAGGGACTCAGAGAATCCGAAGCAGGCTCCAGGCTCTGAGCTGTCAGCACACAGCCTGATGCAGGGCTCGAACTCTGAATGGCGAGATCATGACCTGAGCCGAAGTCAGACGCGGAACCGACTGAGCCACCCAGCTGTCCCAGTTTTGCCTATTCTTGAATGGCGTATAAATGAGCCATACATTTTGTATGTCTTTCTGTCTGGCTTCTGTTGTTCAATATTGTGTCTGTGAGACTCATCCGTGTTGTTACTGTACCAGTAGTTCACTCTTCTATTTTTATGGCTGATAAATATTCTATTATATGAATATATGGCAATATATTTACTGGTTTTCTGGTGGGTGCAAATTTGGGTTGTCTCCTGTTATTTGCAGTTGTGCATGCTCTTGTATATGTCTTCTGGTGCAAATATGCCCTCCTGTCTTGGGTGTCTATCTAGTAGGGGATTGTGGTGTCACATCTGTGTGTTTCACTTTTACTAGACACTGCCACACAGTTTTCCGAAGTGGTTCCACCACTTTCCACCCACACCAGCAATAACTCTAGTATTTTCCCCCTCATTTTTCTATCATGGCTCTATCAGGAAAGGGAAATTGCTTGTCTCATTGGAGTCATCACTATAACATTCTAGAAACTACACAATTTTGTGTCCAGATCAAGTTCATTTAACATGTTCAGAGTTGATAACTCCCTCGCCGTGGATGCCAGGAGAGCACAGATACGTGGTCTCTGCTCCCAGTTTTCAATAAAATTTTCAAATGATTCCAGTAAAGGTCTATTGTCCCATGAGGATGTAATCTGCCGGAAATCGAGATAACTTTTATCTGTTGATACCTCTTGTGGGCTGAATTGTGTCCCTCAAAAAGATATGGTCAAGTCCTAATTCCTGTACTTGTAAAAGTGATTTAATTTGGAAATTGAGTCTTTGTAGATGTAATCAAGTCACAATTAATTCTAAGTAATAATCATCAATTGTCCTAATCCATTGACCGGTGCCATCATAATGGGGAGTTTTAGACATAGACACACAGAGAGAATGCCATGTATGATGATTAATTTTAGGTCTCAACTTGACTGGGCCATGAGTGACCAGAGTTTTGGCCAAATATCATTCTGGGTATTTTTGTGAGGGTATTTAGGATGAGCTTAGCATTTGAATAAGTAGACTTAGAAAGCAGACTGCCCCTCCTAATGTGGTGGGCCTCACCTAACCGGCTAAAAACTTTCCAAGGACAAAAAGGCTGACCCTCCATATAGTAAGGGACAACTATGTCCTACCTGACTGCCTTGAATGGAGACACTGGCTTTTCCCCTGTCTTTGGACTCAAACTGAAACTTAGGATCCTTTGAGTCTCAAGCCTCCCAGCCTTTGGACTGGAACTACACCATTGACTGTCCTGGGTCTCAGGCTTGCACTTAGACTGGGACTACACCACTGGCTCTCTTGGGTCTCTACTTTACTGACTCACCCTGCAGATGTTGGGACTTGCCTGCCTCCATGATGGCATAACTGCATAATCGGTTCTGTTTCTCTGGAGGACCCTGACTAATACGGCATGTGAAGAGAGAGCCAGATACTGGAATGATGCATCTACAAGCAAAGGAAAGGCCTAAAATCAAGAATCGCTGGCAACCACCAGAAGCATGGAGCAAATTCTTCCCCAGAGAATTTGGGGAAAGAGCCTCCCGAAAGAACCAACCCTTCCCACAGCTGGATTGCAGTCTCCCAGCCCCTAGAACTGTCAGGGAATACATTTCTGTGGTTTTCAGCCTCCAGCGTGGGATCATTTGTTATACGGCCCTAGGATATGAATACAATACTTTTGCTCAGTGAACCCCTGTTGATAGAGTTTGGCCATCAGAGCCCACAAGAGGGGGGCAGAGAAGAAAGACCTTCAGGGCTTTTTTCCCCCTTGTACTATGTGAATTTTCTATGCAGCACCTAACTGACCATAACAACATGGCGGTAGATGTCCTATCACATAAGCCATATCAGCAGGTAGTGTAGAGGCCCCTGCTGTGAGAGACCTTCATGCCCAAGAAGTCCACAGTCTGCTTGCCCTCATAGTTGCCGCTTACAGAGAGAATCCAGCTGAAGCACAACCTGGGTGAAGCCAGTCCCACTCAGTAGAAGCCCATAGAGTTTTACGATGTGGTGGTGATTGCAACGGGGGCATCTTCTACCAAAGCAACTAGTTACATTTGAAGAGGAGAATCCACACCTAAGTTCTGTGACTCTGTTCAGTACACACCTGTTGCTCATTCCTACCCTGAGTGTGGACCCCAGGGACGTCTGGTAGTCTTGCCAGCAGCATGGCCCTGCCGCACTCACACTGCACAAAGTCAGGCCCAGAGATCCTAAATAGATTCAGCTGCCGCTCTTGGAGCTGGAGGCATACTGGAAAGACGGAAAGATGGTTATCCGGGGGGAGAACAACAATGGAACATGGATCAGTAAGGAAAAAGCACGTACCAGGCAGAAAGCAAGAAAAAGCAACATGGACATGAGGCTCACTGCAGTGCTCTGATGATCTTGCCGTCTCCGCATAGGTCAAGCAGGGGAGGCTTTGCCGCAACCTGACCCACGTCTTTGCAAACTTGCCGAATTGCACCCGCACACGGTGAGATAAGCAGCCTTGAGGGTGGCTGTCAAGGCAATTGCTCACCGTCCTCCCTTGTCTTACCGGAGGCCGCCGAGAGGCTCTCCTCTGCACCTCCAGTGACCGTAAAACATGGGACACCCATCTTCAGCCACTTTGGGTATAGCCACAGCCTGTCTAACCATGTGGCTGCAGTTAGCACTGGCTCCTCAGTGGCTGAGCAATAGTGGTCTGGACCCTCCGGTTCAGTGTCATCCTGTGGAACTCAGGACATGGGGAACCGTCACCGTTCTGTTTGGTTTTTTTTTTTTTTTTTCTTCGTGCTGTTTGGCTTTTGATGTAAGCGGGACACCATGCAAATCCACTGAGGCTTGTTGTCGCCTTACAGCTGAGTCTAGGGGACTGTCCCAGGCAGACCTAACAGAGCAGTGATATTGCAGTTCCCGTTCGTCCCCTTGTGACCCCTTGGGGACCGACTGCCTGACTGGTTGGTGGTCACATGTATCCGTGCAAGAAATGTGATCTTGGGGAGCAGAGATAAAGTTGTGATAACTGCATTGAATGACTTATTCAATTGCTCTGAGCCTTGACTCTCTCTTTTGCCAAATGGGGATTATAATACTTATTTTTCCGGGTGGCCATGAGAATAGCATGAGATGCCAAATTCATTGGGCTTAGAGTAAGTTCATGACTTCATAAAATCAAAGTCCTATAATGAAAGTATGGAGTCAAATAATGTGAGATTGTTTTGTGATAAAAGACAAGTTTCCAAAAATCCTGTAACATTTAAAGTGAGCCAAGATAATTCCATGGTAATCCTATCCATCGGGTGCTTCTATCATTTTTATACAATATTTTTTGCTATTGCATGAAAGATACTCAGCTATTGCTGTAATTTGTATTTTGGTTATTTAGAATTCTATTTTCTCACATTTTGTTTACTATTTGCAAACCTGTATACAGTTTTGTGTGTGAAATATTTTAATCTTTTCCCAGATACCTAATGGGATGTTAATATAAAGATCCATTAAAATGCAAAATTAAATTGACAGGTGATTTTTTTCCCAATAGCAATATTTTAAAAAAAATTTTTTTCTTCATCTGTTGTTTCTTGATTTTCTCCTTCTGCAGATTGTAAATATTTTATATTCAAATACTTTTGTTTATCCCTCTTTGATTTCTTCTATTGCTTCAAAGCTGAGATTGCTGTCATGATACAGATGTGATAAATATTTTATTACATTACTTTGGATTTTCCTTTTAGATTTCTATGGTTTTGTTTTTTATTTGATCTGGAAGCTATTTTATTTGGATTTACCTTAAATATTTTTACACAATTGTTAGGCACTGAAAATGCTAATTAATTAAGTGATATTTTAATGTATACTAGTTCTTGACATTCTATTGATCAGATCATACATTTTAATACAGTTACACTATTTATGATCTCTTGTTTTCCTTTATTGCTACCATCTGAGATTGAACATTTTGTTCACTATAGTTATTCGATGGATGCTTTTATTGTCAAATAACCAATTTAAAAAATTAAGTGCTTTGCTTTGTAATCGCAATGATCAAAATAAGAGCTCCCAATTCATAGGATTCTCTAAAAATTAGAGAGGTAAAAATAAGAAAAACTCACTCCTCATCTAAAACAATCCTTTGTGAACATTTGTTACATTTTACTTCAATTTTTAAGAAATGTCATTTCTAGTTTATGAAGTTCTATCATTTATAAAATTGGGGTAATGTTTCCACCTACTCAGAGTTGTGAGGATTAAACAAAATTAAGTGTTTGAGCATTGAGCATAGTGTTTAACCTCTAGTATTTAATGAATATGAATGATTACTCTTTCCTTCCATGGTTGTGCAATTTTGCGCTTTGCCTCCTTTCCCATGATGCTGTATACTTTTCCCCAGTCAGATATAAAGGTTTTGAAAGAAAAAATTTAAGCGCAATTTAATTGGGCGTGTAATATTTCCATCGTATGTGAATATGTGTGCGTGTGTTTGTGTGTCTGTGATTAAACCCGCCATTTTCTTGTTACATATTTGCTCTTCTCTAGTCGTTTACATTGTGAGAAAGCTTTATCTAGTTTGGAATTGTTTTCTTAGGCTAGAACTCTAGAAGTGAAATTGCTCTGTCACTGATTAGGAATGCTGAGTAAATGTGGCTGTTCGTGTGTGTATGTGCACTCGCCGATACACTCATGCACACACACACAGTTACAATGTATATACTTTCTTTTTTAAATTTTTTAAATTTTTATTTTTTTAATGTTTATTTATTTTTGACAGAGAGAGAGAGAGACAGAGCATGAGCGGGGGAGGGGCAGAGAGAGAGGGAGACACAGAATCTGAAACAGGCTCCGGGCTCCGAGCTGTCAGCACAGAGCCTGATGCGGGGCTGGAACCCACAGAACCGCGAGGTCATGACCTGAGCCAAAGTCGGACCCCCAACCGACTGAGCCACCCAAGCGCCCCGGGTAATGTATACATACTTTCAAAAGGCCTCTTTCCACTTTGTAATCCAGATATTTTTGTTCCTGTTTCAGTTCAGTTTGTCCATACATTGTCTTATTCTTTATTTTGCTAATTTTATATTATTTTTCTTTTTTGCTCGTGAGATTGTACATTTTCCCATGTGCTTTTTTTACAATATCATATTCTTACAGAAAATAAGTCACTAATTTATGTCCTTTGCCTATTTATGCAATTTCTTCGTCACTTTATGATCTCTGTAGGAAGTTCTTCTGTCTCCAAGGATCAGGTAATGTTCTTTTCAATTTCCTCTTATAATTTTTCAATGTTTTCCTTAAATTTTCTTCACTATGAGAGTGCTGTTGGGGAAATTTGGTAATCACTGATATGTGAAAAGATGCAAAAATAAAAATAACCACACATCCCAGTAACAATAATAATAATAAACCTGTTGATATTTTTTATTCTATTTATTTTTTTCTTTGGATATTTGAGGTTTTTTTTAAGTTATTTATTTATTTATTTATTTATTTAGTGAGCGTGCAGGCAGGGGAGGAACAGAATGAGAGAGGGAGAGAGAAAATCCCAAGCAGACTCTGCACTATCAGCATGGAACCCGATGTGGGGCTCAAACTCATGAACCATGAGATCATGACTGGAGCTCAAGTCAAGAGTCGGATGCTTCACCAACTGAGCCACCTGGGCGCCCCAGATATTTGAGATTTTTATATATTATCTTTATGCTACTATAAATGTATCTAATTTCATATAAATTGTCTGCAAATTCCATGATTAATTACAGAACGTTTTACCTCATGGATGTATTGTAATTACTTTAACTCTCACCTAAATTTAAATATTGAATTCCCCTAAGTTTTCCTTTTGCAAATAATGATATGAGCAGCTTATTATATGGATACTACTGTTCACCTTTCTAATAATTCCCATTGTGAAATATATTTAAATATATAATTAGTTCATAAAAATTTTTAGTATTTTTTAAGGCTCTTGAAACATAAGGGAAGTCACTTGTAGGGACTTTGTGTCAGCATTGATTTATTGTGTTTTATTTTGGGGCCACTTGCAACCTGGAATCTCATGATTTTTTTTTTTTTTTAATTCTGGAAAAGGTGGTACCAAGTGACTTATTTAAAATTATACCTAATTCTAGGGGGTGTCTGGGTGGCTCAGTCAGATAAGTGCCTGACTTCCAACTCAGGCCATCATCTCACAATTTGTGACTTTGAGCCCTGCCTCGGGCTCTGTGATGGCCGTGCAGAATCTGCTTCAGGTTCTGCTTCTCCCCCTCTCTCTGCCTCTCCCCAGCTCACGGTCTCTCTCTCAAAAATAAATGAATAAACTTAAAAAATATTATCAGACAGAATAGACAGAAAAATGAGGGGACACAGAGTTCTTGAACTAGAGCTCAATGAATTATACAATGCCCCACTGACATATTAGTACATTTTAACAACTGGGATTATGAATAAAAAGGTATGTATTAATATGGACAGAAGTTTTTATAGATTTTATTGATACAAGGGATTATAGCATTATTTTATAAATAGTAATAAAATATACAGTATTCTTTATTGAAATTCCAAATAGTTGATTGTCACAGAAGGCTTTCACTGATATTTTGCCAACCTCTTGTATCTGTAGCCAATCTATGGTTGTAATTGATGACTGGGTGTAGTTCTGACAGAATGTTGGTTGGTGTTTTCATTGTGGTAACAAGTGAGGCAAAAATGAAACAATGTAGATGTTTGCTCTAGGTCAGTGAGCTTTGCTGAACTGAGTAACAGTTTTCAAACAGTGTAAGAATATTTCTGAAGAATTTTGTGCTACTCACATTATGGCAGCTACAAATATGGCACAAGGTGAAGTTTAGTCTTCATTATTGACATCTTGTTCCCCGATTTATGAAATTTAGGCAATAAAAGTACAATAACCGAGCTCTGAATTTAAGCATTTGCCAACTTCCTCACTGCAAATGCTCCCACCATGGCCAATTCAAGACTACCAACGTGATGTCAGCAGTGAGAAATTGGGAAGAAATGAACATTAGCACACCATTTTATCATATTTCATCATAAGCACAATAGCCATAAATAACCTCAAATATATGCCAATAGTAAAATGTAGTAAAATAATTAGGAGGTGATGAGTTTTGAATATTTACCTTTGAAGTATAATTTATTTAACTGTATGTTGGTGTACCTCAATTTTTAATAGTGGTTGTGTTTGCTAACTGGCATGCAAAATTCCTAAAAATGTGAAATTGTATAAAATGTAAAATCAACCTGAAAATGAACCATTCTGAGGTGGTTCTAGCCCACCACTGCTTAAAACCAAGTGTAATAGAAAATTTACCTGCACAGGGTTCAAATGAAAGTATTAATGACTTATCATAAAAGTCAGCAGTACTCCCTGTCGCCTCTTTCCACCTGACAGACCTGCTCGTGGGGACAATCAACTTCAACTCTCCTCGACAATTCCCCTTGTATTATCTCCACATTAAAAAAAAAGCACCTATTTTTCTTCTTGATTTATTTCTTATGCACATAGTATATTGACTTCCTGCATGGCTCTCCAACCATTCACATCACCCAACATGGTCACATTCTAATTTACAGATAAATCAATATCAGTATTTATAACAGTACAAAAATATACTTCCGAGCCACATGGTTAACATTTCTCCTTTCCTGTAAAGACTCTTAATATGTTCTTGGTATTACTAATCCTCACCTCTGACTGACTGATTGATATTTCTCCCCAATATCTTTACCTCAAGCAAAACAGCAGTATGTTCCAAGCAGTGACATCAGTTCTATTTTACTTTTCCTGTGGACTTCCGTATTCTTTTTCCATTGCCGTGTACTAAGTCATCACAAACCTTGTGCCTTAAAATAACCACGCTTAAGATCTCATAGTGTCCGTGGGTCAGGAGTTCAGTTGTGGCTTAGCTGGGTCCTCCATTTAGAGTCTCCTGGGCTGCAGTCAAGGTGTTGGTGGGTGTGTTCTTTTTTAGAGCCTGGGCTCCTCTTCTAGGCTCATATGGTTGATGGTTGTCTGTATAATCCAGTTAGGTGGGTGTGCGTTTTCCTGTGATATTGTCTTCTTGATATGTCATTTATTGCTTTTTAAAAACAATTTCATTTGGCATTTAGCAAAACTTGTATTAGTATTCTAGAAGTTTCCTGTATAGTGCTTCCAATTCTTTTTTCATAATTAATATTTTACTATCTCATCTATCAGTTTTTAGAAGTATCCTTGACTCCTACTTATTACCTAGATAACAATTAATTATCTTATTCTAGTTTCCCTTTTCTCTTCCCATTTTTTCACTGCCTTTTTTTTACTATGTTAGAGCTTGTAACATTAACACAATATTCTTCTACCCAGAATACTTAAGTTCCCTTCCTAGCTCTCCTTTCTCTTCATTATTATGCCTCCAGAGGCACCAACCCCTTACCTGTGAAGCAGATTCTGTGGAGCAGAAGTTCTCCTTCCTTATAGCGGCCATTTTGGTCCCATTCTCTTTCAAGCTTTACCCTGCAGCTGGCACTGCGACTTAGCAGGTCCTGATCAATGTTCAGTAGTGTGGCATTTAATGTGACTTCCGCTTTTCTTCATTCCCTATGTTTGTCTACACTTTTACAAAGTGTCTTAAGTCACCCCTTCCATGCTATTCACACTCAAAGGCTTGGTGGTCCAAAGCCATGTTGGGATTTGGAACTGGGTTTAAAGGCTGTGGTAGTCTCTGTTGTCTAGCAATACTGAAAGTAGCTCGTGTGTGCTTTTAGTCACTCGTGTGTGGGAGAGTGTGTGGGAAAATTTGAAATCAGGCAGCTGCCATTTTCTTCTGGATCTGAAAGATGAATAACTATGATATTCTTTGTTGAATAGTATCTGATTTCTTTGCTCTCACAAGCCTGAACTCCTATTGAGATTAGTCCCGGATTTTCATTTCTTTGCTCATTTTAGTCTCTGTTGTTGTTTTGTTCTGCTTTCTGCTAATTTCTTAGACTTCAACTCTTTGTCTTGGTCGTTTCAGGCTGTTAAAAGAAAAACATGATAGGGGCGCCTGGGTGGCGCAGTCGGTTAAGCGTCCGACTTCAGCCAGGTCACGATCTCGCGGTCCGTGAGTTCGAGCCCCGCGTCAGGCTCTGGGCTGACGGCTCGGAGCCTGGAGCCTGTTTCCGATTCTGTGTCTCCCTCTCTCTCTGCCCCTCCCCCGTTCATGCTCTGTCTCTCTCTGTCCCCAAAATAAATGAAAAACGTTGAAAAAAAAAAATTAAAAAAAAAAAAAAAAAAAAGAAAAACATGATAGACTGGCTTACCAGGGGACATTTATTTCTCACTGTTGTGGAGGCTGGGGGACCAAATTCAGGATGCGGGTAGACCCTGTGTCTGGTGACAGCTCTCTTCCTGGTTTGCAGATGGTCATCTGCTTGCTGTGTCCTCACATGGCAGAGAGAGGGAGAGAGAGAGAGAGAGGGAGGGAGAGGGCTCTGGTCTTTTTCTTCCTATTAGGGGCCTAATCCCCTCATGGTAACCCTAGCCTCAGGACCTTATCTAAATCTAATTACCTTCCAAAGGCTCCATTTCCTAGAACCATCATATTGGGGGTTAGAGCTACAAAATATATTTTGAGGAGACACAAGCATTCAGTCCATAGCACCGTTTTATTTGTGTTTGTTTGTTTTATCTAAGTATGTTTTCAATTTTAAATAACTTTGCCTTATTTTTTTTCTTTTTATCATAGCATTGGGTTCTTCTTTCATGTTTATAGTATATTTTTTGTATCTCTCCAAGGATAATTATAAGTTTTTGGAAAGTTTCCCTTGATCTCTGACTGTCTATTTTTCTGCTTTTTCTGTTTTGGTCTCTAGCCATTGAATCTAGTCCAAACCTCAATCATTTCTTGCTGGATATAGCCTGTGAATCAATCAGAGTCCAATCAGGACACCATAACTTCTCTAGGAACCTCAAGTGGAGATGCTTTTACATAGGGAATTGTTTACATAGTGGTGGAAATGCTGAAAAAGGCGAGTGGGATTGTGGAGAAACGACCCAAGGGCTGGAGGTACTACTGGGTTGGATGATGTTTCCAGACCCTGAAAACCAGTTGTTGTACAGAAAACCTAGAATCATGTGGGGTCTGCACAGTGAGTCCTGGCACCATAATCCCCTACTAGGGGATTGTGTTTCTAGATAGACACCCAAGACAGGAGGGCATATTTGCACCAGAAGACATATACAAGAGCATGCACAACTGCAAAGAACAGGAGAGAATCCCTAGCAGGGGATTGTGTTTCTCTGAAACAGAGAAAGGGGGAGAAAAAGACCTACCTTCTCTCTTGGCCTGTTCCCCAACCTTTCCCAGCCCTCTCCTGGCAGGTAACTCTGCTGGAATCATGGAGACTTACAAATCTCAGGCCTCCTTCCTGTTCGTCTTAGGATGGAGAACAGTACAGAGAGGGTCTATTCTCCACACACTGGCAAGAAAGAACCTTTGAAAATGCAAGTCTAATCCTTTGTGTTCTCTGCTTAAAATTCTCAAGTGGCTTTCCAGCTATTCCGAGGAAATCCAAAGGGCTTCTCATTGCCAAAAAGGACGGGTGACTGGGACTCCAGCTTCCTGGGCTCTGTCTCACACTTACATTCCTCTTGCCTTGCTGGCCTCCTCGAGAATTCCCACGTAAAACGGTAAATTTCCACCCTGATACTGCTATGCCTTTACCCAGCTTTAGTTCTCTCCATACTCTCCCACCAACTGCCATGTTGCCTACTTGTTGGTATTTATTTTTTAATGAATTAATATTAGTTAGTTTGTTTATTTTTGGACATTCCTTCACAGGAATACAGGCCGCAACAAGGGAGGAACTTTACTTATTGCTTTATCCACAGCACCTAGAATATTGTAGGCAACCATTGAATGCTTGTTGGATGAATGAGTTCATTATGCAATTATTTATTGAACACCTGCAATGAAAGATCAATCACTCTCTAGTGATGAAGTTGTGGGAGGACATCTTCTTTGGGGTGCCCTCAATTTTCAGTGCTGGGGTCATTTATCTTGGCTCTGCTTAGTATCTTCAGAGATGCCTCGATCTTGTGACTTGGAGCGCGGAGGGGTAGGGTGAGGGGGTCCAACGTTGGGGGCAGACTGCTGGCTGGCTGAGGTTTCTGTAGTTTCATTGGTAACCTTTCACTAACTAATTTTGTTTCCATGGGTTTGGAGTGTTTTCAGGTAACTAACTTCCAATTCCTACCTCATTGCCTGGGGAAGGGGCAGAGTGTGGGGCTCGAACTGCTCTGTGCCCAGACTTTCTGTCAGTGTTCCTGGTGCTCACAAGTGTGGCAGCCAGTGGGATTTCTGTGGGAGAAGGGTGGCTGTGTTCACCTCCACAGTCCCCTCTGCAGGTGCTTGGCTATAGCCCATTGATTGCCTTGGTTGCTAACACATCTCTTTCCACTTTGGGTTTTCAAAATATTAGTAGAGACCTCTTGCCTACTGTTCCCTTCTCTTGTAATTTTTGTCTTCATGGGTTAAGGCCTCGGAAAAAAAATTATTATTGCCAGTGTAGCAGACTTTTCGGAAAGAGAAGAAACAGATGTGGTCTACCACTTTAACAGAAATTCTTCAAATTCTCTTTTATCATAAAGACCCAGGGCTGCTTTGAGTAAAAATTAAACTTTTTCATAATCAGATTTTATTTTACCTTTTGACTGCTTGGCACACTTCCAATCCTCAATAAAAGATGAAAAACAAAACAAAACAAAACAAATAAGTAAGCAGAAGGAAAATAAGAATTTGTATGACTGGGCAGGAATTCTTTACTGCTGTGTCTATGACGGGAGTTTCCCCAGCTTTCTGCAAACCTAGGTCCTTAAAAGGAAGCACAGGGAATAAGGCTTACGGCAGGAGTACACATGCATGGATCAGGAAACCTTTTCCTCGTCTTCCTCGCCCACATTCATGAAAGCAGGGGTAGGATGGGTATCCTGATTCTATTTTTACAAAAGCTGTGTAATTTATTGAAATGGAAACCCAGAGGCTTATCTCTTTGGTATTGCTCCCAAAGGATTCAGTTCCGAAAAGCAGCCAGCAAGAATGATGATCGTTCCCCCCAAAACCATTCTGCAGAAAGAATAAATACTCTTGGAGAGAGAGAGACAGAGACAAAGAGAAGAAACCAATCAGCCAAACAAACAATACAGTTTGCTCAAAAGCCGCCTCGACCATTTTGTGAGCTGATTATGAAAATATTGCTTTGAAGTTTATTTCTTCTGTGTGTCACATACATTAGGAGAAACGAGAATAACCCACTTGATAATGGCTCCAAACTTTTCTCCAAAACACACAGAAAAAGAAATTCTAAAACAAGCAAGCAACGTCTCCACTAAATCAACTCGTCTGAGAAAATTACTGTTTGCATTTTTAATTCTTTTTTCCTTTGCTCTTGCCTTCTCATATTATGTTTCACCACAGAGCCCTTTCAGTGTATAAGCAGAAACAGGAGGCAGCATGCATGCACGCACATGCACCTACACACAGAGTCATGCCCACATAACTTTGCCCCCACCCCGCACTTAGAACTTAGCTTTCCCCAAACAACGAGTTTGGGTCAGAAGAAGAAGTGTTGGTCAAGTTTTAGCATCAGCCGTGTGCTGTACCTGGATGCCCTAGTGTTGAGCACAATTTGGAGTCCATTTTTCTACCTGTCACACAGTGATTATCTTGTGAAGGGCGCCAATGGGCTGTCTGCATTATACTTCTAACCACCGAGAATTTTCTCGTAATGCTGAACTTCAGAAGGAAGGAGATTCTCTTCTGTTTCTCACAAAACTCTCCTGGCCCCTTTACAAATTTGCCCATTCTTGTCTCCTAACTTTTGAATTGTTACGATTGAGTTCTCTCTAAAATATTTTTGAGTTATTTATTCCCTAGCCTATGCCAGGCCATACACAAACTTATGTTGTGGTCTTTTTCTAAAATAAGAATGTGAATTACATTTAAATAATAGACATGGAAATGCCGTTGACTCTTCTTAATGCAATTTAATGTCTCTTGCAAAACTAAAACGGCAGATTCTGACTTTTCTCATGTCAGAGGTTGCAGTGTATTGGGCCTGTGGTTTACACATACACACACATTTAGTTTACAAAAATTCAAGCGTACTATTTTTCATGTTTTGTGAGCCTATGATTCACAAAAAAAACTATGATTTTTTTAAGTGAGCAATGTATATGTACATTGTATATGTACAAGTGTATATGCTCACTTAAATAGAATCTTTTCTATTCAAAACCTTGACCTATAGCATAATTTCTTAATGTCATAGTATTATATTTTATGAATCTATCACAATTTATTTGGGTCACTATTATTGGAAACATAGCTTGTTTTCCTTTTATTTATTTTTTTTAATTCTTTTTCAACGTTTATTCATGTTTGAGAGACAGAGAGAGACAGAGTGCAAGCAGAAGAGGGGCAAAGAGAGAGGGAGACACAGAATCCGAAGCAGGATCCAGGCTCTGAGCTGTCAGCACAGAGCCCGTTTTGGGCTCGAGCTCACCAACTGTGAGATTATGACCTGAGCCAAAATCTGACACTCAACAGACTGAGCCACCTAGACGCCCCCCCCCCCCTTTTTTTACAGTGATAAATAGTATTATGACCAGGCTTATACAAACATCGTTTAAAATATCCAATTATTTTCCTTAAAAAATTACTACGAGTGGATTGCAACAGAAGATTCTAGGGCGAGGGAGGAGTAGGAAGCACCAGGAATCTGTTTTCCCGCCTCGACAACTATTACACTGGCAGAATCTGTCTCATAAACTATTTTGGAATTCTGTAGTATATTGAAGGCTTGCAACCTCCAGGGGGAGACTTACACCATAAAGGGCAGTTCGTTTAGTCACTTTCAGCTCTTAACACAAAGGCAGCTGCACATTCCCACTCCCGCCACACGTAGGCAGGAGCCTGGTGTAGGAAAAGGACCCTGCCCTCCAAATATCAGGGATCCGTGCTCTTATTACTGATTACCGCTTCTGATCACAGAGGTGCAGACAGAGAGCAGGCAGTCATGGCTGCTGCTCCCCACCTTGTCACGAGTCCTTCTTTCCCCGAGGGAAGTGACTTACAAGACATTTAAAGCGCCAGCACCTTACCCTCTCCCCTATTTTCTTTTCTTATTTCTTTTGTGGGAGCCACATACTGAATGCTAGAACATTCAAAAGCACCTGCATATATGAGGAAAATTAGAAAGTGAGCGCATATGCCTAGGGAAAGACTCAGAAAAAAATCAGAGACCTTTATTTTATACCTCAGACTGATCCTCAGCCCAGAGACAGCCAACAGTAATCACAAAAACAGCAACAACAACAAAACAGTAACAAAAACAACAACAAACCCCAGCAACTCTGGAGAAAAGGGAGAATCTGTTAGATTATTTCATTCAAATGTCCAGTTTACAACAACAACAACAACAACAACAACAACAAAAATCCCAAGGAATACAAAGGACAGGAATGTATGGCCCATTCAAAGAAAATAATAAATCAATAGAAAATGTTCTTGAAGAAAGACCTGATGGCAGATCTACTAGACAAAGACTTTAAGACAACCGTTTTAAAGATACTTAAAGACCTAAAGAGGTAGAGAAAGTCAAGAAAACAACCTGTGAACAAACAAAGGTTATTTCATGATTGAAAGGACTATCTTTAATTTTTTTTAATGTTTACTTGTTTTTGAGAGAGAGAGAGACAGAGTGTGAGTGGGGGAGGGGCAGAGAGAGAGAGACAGAATCCAAAGCAGGCTCCAGGCTCTGAGCTGTCAACATAAAGCCCGACACGGGGCTCAAACTCACAAACTGTGAGATCATGAGCTGAGTTTAAGTCAGACACTTAACTGACTGAGCCACCCAGGCACCCCTGAAAGGACAATCTTTTCAGCAAATGGTGATGGGAAAATTGGGCATCCACATGCAAAAGAATAAAGTTGGACTTGTACTTAACGTCATAAACAAAATCAACTCAAAATTAATCAGAATCTAAATGTAAGACTTACAATAATAAAACTCAGAGAAAAATACACAGGACAAAAGCTTCAGGACACTAGATTTGGCAATGTGTTCTTTGATATTGACCAAAGGTAGCATTAGAAAAAACAGACAAGTTGAATTTGTTGAAAATTTAAGTATTTTGTCATCAAAAAACACTATAAACAGAGTAAAAAAACAACCCACAGAATTAGAGAACACACCTGTAAATTATATGTCTGATACGGGATTAATATACAGAATATAGACAGAACTCCCAAAACCCAACAGCGACAACAACAAAAACAACCTGATTCAAAAATAGGCAAAGGACTTGAATAGACATTTCTCTAAAAAACGATCTAGAAATGACCAATGACCACATGAAAAGATGCTCAGTATCACTCATTATTAGGAACATGCAAATCAAAACCACAATGAGATGCCACCTCAAACCCACTAGGATAACTACTGTTAAAAAAAAAAAAAACAAGCCAAACCAAAACAAAACAAAACAGAAACCAAGTGTTGGTGAGGATATGGAGAAATTGGAATCTTTGTGCACTATTGGTGGGAATGTAAAATGGTGTAGCTACTGTGGAAGGCAGTATGGTGGTTCCCAAATAAAGTAAAAATAGAATTTCCATGTGATTCAGCAATTCCTTTTCTGGGTATATGCTCAAAAAATTGAAAGCGGGTCTCAAGGAGATATTTGTATACCCATGTTCATAGTAGGATAAGGACACCTGGGTGGCTTAGTCAGTTAAGCATTCGACTTCAGCTCAGGTCATGATCTTGCAGTTGGTGGGTGTGAACCCCACATCAGGTTCCGTGCTGACAGCTCAGAGCCTGGAGCCTTTTTCAAATTCTGTGTCTCCCTCTTTGTCTGCCCCTCCTCTGCTCATGCTCTGTCTCAAAAATAAATAAACATTAAAAAAATTAAAAAAAAAAAACAAAGGTAATTATGATATGCTTCAACAAAGATGAACCTCGAAGAAATTATGCTAAGTGAAACAAGCTAGTCACAAAAAGATAAATAGGTACCTAGATATTAGATATTTAGAGTAATGAAATTCATAGAGATAGAAAGTAAAATGGTGGTTTCCAGGAGCTTGGAGAGGCGGAATGGAGAGTTATTACTTACTGGTTATAGAATTTCAATTTTATAAGATGAAAAGAGTTATGGAGATGGACGGTGGTGATGGCTGCACAACATAATTGCTGTATTTACTATCATGGAACTGTATACTTAAAAATGGCTAAGATGATCCATTGTATGGTATGTGTATTTTACCACAATAGAAAAATATTGGGAAAAAACGGTAAAATTGCTGGGTTGAAACATACATGTACTGCTCAACTGACTGATATCTATGATCAAATTGACTTCCAGAAAGTTTGCAACTATTACCAGTTGGAAAGATTATCTGTCCTTTAGGAGATTTATATTCTACAGCATCTCTATCATGTGTATTCTTTCCACCCATTCTTTAGTTATGTCCCCCGAGGGCCCAGAAAACATTGTTACCTTCTCAAAGATAGATATAATAATGAAAGTACTAGGAATACAGCATATCTCTAACACACCTTGGAAAGAGGAGTGCTTTCGAGGCTATTCTTTGTTGTCTATAGATGCTTTTGAAATTAAAATGGTCTCTGGTTTTAGAAGGTACAGGAACACGATAGGTGGTGGAGGCCAAGTCACAGACCCACATAAGGCAGGAAATACAAAAAGGAGATATGGCCACCATGTTAAGATGGTGGGGCCAGTGTGGTTGTCAAACTAGATTGACCTGCAGAGATCTATGGAGCTCTACTTGCCAATCCTTTTCTGATTAATATATTGCATTTAAATGATTTGATTGCTATTTTGCCAATTATTGTATCATTAGCACAGTGAGAGTATCCAATAACCCAGACATCCATGAGTGGAACTGATGCAGTGTAGTCTTAGCCAGAATATTTTCTCCACTTGATGGAATGTTCTTGGCTCATCTCCTTCTTATAATCAAAGAATATAAATATTCTAGGACCTCTTCCTTCTTATCTTGCCTATTTCTTCTTATATTTTACTAATCAATCACGGCTTCTTAAATTCTCTAATCTTGTATATTCTGTTTCTATAAACTTAAAATACAGAATGCTTCCAAACACGTAATTATTCTATGTACTCCCATTTTCTTTTTTATAGTTTAATTTTATTCTTTAATCCATTTTGAAATTAATGTGGAGAGAGCTTATTTTTTTCTAATTACTTAATCAATAACCCAATTACCATACATTAAATAATTCCTATTTTCCCCATCGGTCTGAAATACCAACTCTACCATATTCTAAACTATGTATTTAGATAGATTTCTGTATTTCCTCTTTACTTTCATTGATGTGTCTGCCCATTTTGATAATGATATTACACTCTTAAATGTGTTGTAACTGTATATTTAATGTCTGACAATGAAAGTGGCCCTTAATATGTTTCCTTCTTCATTTTGTGTGTGTGTGAGGGGAGGGTTGGATATATTTTTTTTTAATGTTTATTCTTGAGAAAGAGAGAGAGAAAGAGTTCAAGCAGGGAAGGGGCAGAGAGAGGGAGAGAGAGAGAGAGAGAGAGAGAGAGAGAGAGAGAGAAACCCCAATCAGTCTCTGCATGCACTCTGTTAGTGCAGAGTCAGACGCGGGGCTCAAACTCACTAACTGTGAGATCATGACCTGAGAAAAAAATCAAGAGTCATATGATTAACTGGCTGAGCCACCCAGGAGCCCCTGGATAATTTTTTTTATACTACATGTTTTTCTTTAAAATGACACTTATCTTCATTTTGTTGAATTATGAAGTGTCTGTTTGGTACTTTGTATAGAGCTACTTGAAATCTAAAAATCAATTTTGAAAAGATTAATTCTTTTTTTTACAATATTGCACTCTCCTTCTTTTCCCCACCTCTTCCACAGGAAGGAACATAGTATGCTTCTCAATTTATATGCTTAAAAAGTAAGTGGGTGCCTGAGTGGCTCTGTCGGTTGATCAGCTAGCTCTTGATTTTGGCTCAGGTCATGGGATCAAGCTCCACATCAGGCTCTGCACTGAATGTGGAGCCTACTTGGAATTCTCTCTCTCTTTCCTTCTGCCCTTCTTCCCTGCGTGCTCACTCTGCATCTAAAATATGATTAAAAGATTATAAAAAGTATCACTAAGTCATTTTGTTGTTTGTTAAGTCCTGAATCTTCCTCCTGAAGCTTATTTCTACATATTTTATACTCTTATATCAATATTAAATACTAATATCTAATAACAATTGAGTAGTTACTGTGCACCAGGTAGTGTTTCAAACCCATTACCTGTGCTATTTCATTTATTCTTCCAAAATGCCTTATGATGAGGTATTATTGTTACTCCTTTTTTACATATAAAGAAACTGAAGTCTCTACAGGTCCAATAATTTGGTGATATTTATACAATGTCTCCTCTTATTTCATATACCAGGAAATCTCAAATTTTAGAGAACAAAAGAACTACCTGGGAGTCTGTTTAAAATTGTTTATAATTTCAGTTTAATTGGTCTATATACCCAGATTTTGAGTTAGGAAGTCTCGGATGGGTCTTAGGAATCTGTACCCCTCTCCCCCCTCCATTCTCCTCCATTCTGGTGTAGGTGATGTGTGGTCTACACCTTGAGAAGCACTGCACTGAGTTATGAAGGATATGATTGGGATTTTTTTCTATTCTATTTTCTTACTAGCTATTTTGCTAGAATATTAATAGGTAACCAATTGATGTCTGTGTATTTACTTTATATCTTGCCACCATCTAAATCCTTATATTAGACAAAAAAGTTTTCACTTCTTCCTTTTGGTATAATGAGACACCTCACACAGTGCCTGTAAAAGAACTAAATAAATGAATACATCTCCTGAAAATATTGTAAATTTTTTTCTTTTTGATGGCATTTATATTATTTATATTTATTTATATTTATATTTATATTTATATTTATATTTATATTTATATTTATATTTATTTATACTTATATGGAATTTTCTATTAGCTAGAACCTCCAGAAACTATTAACTAATGATATCAGTAGTGGATAGAGGAAGTATATGTATTTATATTGTCAAGTTTATTCTCTTTCGTCCCTGCATCTTTATATTCATCATTGACCAAAAAAAAAAGGGGGGGGGTATTAAAGATGTGAATTCTGATAAGCTATAGTTATTTTCCTAAATAACATTTTTCTCTGAATATAATTAACTTTTTTTAAATGTGGTTATATTCTTAGAATATTATAAACATTGAAAAGGAACAGATCTTTTACTTTATTGCTTAAAATTAAGGCAACAGTGTCTATAGAGTAATTTAATAAAATACTTCATGAAAAACTCAAATACAAGTTAAGAAAAAGGAGAAATATAATCTAAAAGGTTTGCTTGAAAATAGCACCTTGAGAAAGCATAGCTTCCAAGGTCAGCTCCCCCAATTTCCCACTGAAATACATACACTTACCACACTAAAAATTAAGAACCACAGAAAGCTTGTTTTCGTAACTTGGAAAGAATGTCAATTGTATAAGATCTACAGGGTCAATTTCTATAGGTTTTATAGAAAACCTATAGCAACATGGAGGTCACTGGTGGAGAGGGAAGACAAACTGATTGGAGTGGATTTTGGAAAGAATGGAGGAGAGAAGTTCCAGTGACAAGTACATAGTAGAGATAACTTTCTAGTTGTCTGGTTATTTCTATCTATCTCCCCTCTATCCAGGGGAGCTGTGAAGTCAGGCAGTAAGTGGAGAGTAAGTGGCATTAGAAGGATTTCTTTGGATGGGAGAAGTAACACAGGATTTGCAAAATAATGGAAATGACCCAGTAAAGCATGAAAACCTATTGATGCTGGGGAGTGAGAGAAAGAGAGAGAGAGAGAGAGAGAGAGAGAGAGAGAGAACATAAGAGAGAATAAGATCTGCTGAACGAGTTGAGACATTGGCCTGCACGTTTCATCCATAGTAATTGGAGACCAGGAAGGGACTCTGTAGGCAGATTCAGGTAGGTTGGTAAGTGTGGGAGGAAGGGAGCTATGGATATTTTTCCTTCTTGCTTCTACTTTCTTGGAAAGAAGTCAGATGATTAGTGGAGAAGATCGGGAGGAAAGTGTGGAAGGAATGAAGAGAGAGATAAAAATAGAAATAGTCAACTAGGGGAGCGGGAGAGGTGGCTTAAGGAAGTTCTGCACTATAGGCTCACTTGAGTTAGTGGTAATGCGTCTAAAGGACCCAGACCAGTAACGATAATATTCTTTCCCCACCCAACTCAGCTGTATGGCTTCAAATGCAGCGTAGGATGTAATGATGAAATTCAAGAGTATAAATGTATATAAAGTATATAGAGTAATGATAAAGTTAAAATATATACTTGTATGTAAAGACGCTACCCTCTTCCACTTCCTCAAGCCTCTCAAGTCATTTCCTCCCACATTTTGTGATTCCACATCACAAAAGGTCCTGGAAAAGAGCTGGCACTCACTCCTCTTCAGCGGATGAAAAGTGGAGGGTGGGTCCAAGGGGACATGAGAAAGGAATATGTCAAAAATAAAAGAGTGAAAAAAAAAACTCAAAAAAGTCAGAAAGCATTAAAAACATGTGAAATGTGATAAACTTGCTAAGGTGAAGACTGAGATAGATCAAAAACTGAGTTGGCCTCTTGTCAAATCACCACCACCAACATGACAAAAGCGGTTCGGGTAGATAGTATTTAAGTAAATTTACACAAACACAAAGCTCTCCGCAGGTGCATTCAATTTGAGTGCACAATTAAAGCTAGAAAGTACTGTCAGATAGTATATTGGTAACTTATTGCTACATTTTTCACTGAGTCTGTAAAATCCCTATACTCTGCCTCCAATTTGTGATTAAACAAAAAATTTTTTTAAATTTATTTTTGAGAGAGAGACAGAGTGAGTGGAAGAGGGGCAGGGAGAGAGGGAGATACAGAATCCGAAGCAGGTTCCAGGCTCCAAGCTGCCAGCACAGAGCCCGACGCGGGGCTGGAACTCACGAGCCTTGAGATTATGACCTGAGCCGAAGTCGGACTTTCAACCTCCTGAGCCATCCAGGCGCCCCCCCCGCTGTGATTTTTTTTTAAAGGCACACTTAGTTTATTTAACATTCTGAATAAATAAACAAAACCAAACTAGAGAATGAAACTGTTCTTTCTGGGCAAATAGCTCGATTAGTAAGGGATGCTAACTGCTTTGCCAAGTAGTCCCCAAGATGTACAATGGCTCAGCAGCGATGGTGTTCTGTTTCCAGAAATTCCAAGGAGGAGTTGCTGCGACACAGCTGTTCGGAGTCAGCTGGAGGGAGCAGCTGGCTGCCATCCTCAGCAGCCTTATGAAGTCACCTGGGTGTGCCTATCTCGCTGCCCAAAGGGAAAGGTCCTAGAGGATCAGATGCCAGCCTGGAAGATAATCCCCGCCCTGTTGCTCGATGATCACCGATCACTCTTCACTGCCAGGTTGGGGGGCACAGTGGCTAGCTATGTGCTTAAAGAAGAGGAAAGGGGTGGGGGCATCAGCTTGTGGCTGTCTTTACCTGAATGTCATTGCTTATGGTAAGACAGACCTGTTTTGCATGTTTTAATTTTAACTCATGCTTCTTAAAAAAAAATGTTTATTTATTTATTTTGAGAGAGACAGACAGAGCATGAGCAGGGGAGAGGCAGAGAGAGAGGGAGAGAGAGAATCCCAAGCAGGCTCCACACTCAGTGCAGAGGCCAACACGGGGCTTGAACTCACAACTGCGACATCACGACCTGAGCCGATAGGAAGAGTCGGAAGCTTAACTGACTGAGCCACCCAGGCGCCCAGAATTTTAACCCAAGTGTTTGAGTTAGCTCTCTGATACACACTTGCCAAAAATGCTGTATGAGAGTTTGCTTCCTTTGTAAAATTTTATCCATTGAGAGTGAAATCTGTGGAAAGATCATGAGATTTATGAATGTATACTACATCTTAAGAGACACTAGCCCCTGGAGTCCCTAAGCCAACCTGCCCTAGGGTAGGTTTTTGGGTCAGAATAGCAGGGTCAACCGGGTTTGGAAAGATTTTGAAAGGAGGCAAGCTTAATTAAAAAAAAATTCAAGAACAAGCACCTGATTTGAGAGCGCCAGCGAATTTAAAAGTTCATTGCTCCTTTTAGTTACTCATTCTGTTCCTGGATCAGTGAGGTGACCAGAGACTTGATCCTGGGCAATAAATCAACAATCACTTGGAAAGAAATCATTGCCACTTCTGCATTTTGCATATAATTTTGTTTGTTTGTTTTTGGTTTTTTTTGGATTCTCTAGTGTAGGTTGCTAAGGATGTGCATACATGTATTTCGAAGATATGTCAAACTCTCCAAATTATGTACAAAATATAAATCTTGCAGGTACAGATCTGGGGAAACAAACAAGCCAAAAAAAATTCCCTTGTGTTCCAACTCTAATATGTTAAGCAAAAGCAGTTTAATCAAATGCAGACATCTGAGATCGTCAACACCCTTAATGCAATTTCATACACGCTTACCTAGCTCTTCCTATGCCGGAAGTGGCTGGCTAAATGAGCTTCCTGTTTTTGTTTTTGTTGCTGTTGTTCTAATTGTTGGGTGTATTTTTATTTTTTATTTTTTTATTCCAGCTTCACTTTACGAGAAAGGTTGTTGTTTTTGACTTTTCTTCGCTTGCACTCAGACATACGTTATCACTGCCAGCTGACTCGCCAGGAGAAAAAAAAAAAAAAGAGTGGCGCCTGAATTTTGCTATTCTATGGAGCACTGCTATTCTGATTCACCCCAAGAGCAATAATAAGAGGTCTGGAAAAGCAAAGGAGACTACAAGGCCAGAAAGCACGGGGTCTCTTTAAAAATAGCAACATTTCCCCCTCATCATAATTAATTGCAAGCTCCATGTGGAAAATTTGTAAAATGAAATTTGAAAATACAGTTTTAAATCTACTCCCAGCCCTCGCTAAAGCACAGAAATTTTCATTCCAGTTTTTGTTTTTGTTTTTGTTTTAATAAAATTGGATGGCTCTGCAGGGAGAGTTCGGTATCCTAATTATTTTTTAAACACAAGTAGATCTATCCAGTTTGAGGGGTTGCTGGCCCATCTTCACACGTCAAGGTTGCAGGGCATGCGGGTGGACATTCTCTCAGTACACTTTTTGCTGTGGAGCAGATGTTTAACAAGGGCTAAGGAAGCTGTTAGGCTGAGGTGCGGTCTCATCCTACTCTACAAGCCTGGTTCTTCGACATAGTAGGCAGAAGGAGAACTTGACAACCCGATGCCTGGTGGAAATTCTCATGGCATCTCTTGTTTCTGACCTGCCCATAGCATTTGGTTTATAGGGACCACTCGCTCCAAGTGCACTGTGTCATCAGTCCCACGGGGCTGTGCACACGTGGGTGTGCAACCTGCGCAGACGTTAAGGCGCCCCCTCTCCGAGGGTCTTGTGCTTGTTGTAATGCTCTGCTGCTGCCATCTTGAAATTCTTATCAATTGTATCTCTGAACTTGTATTTTGTAATTGAAGCCCGATGGGACTTGGGCGTATGCTTGTTCCACGAGACACGCACAATTCGTGTGCCTGTCACCCCTTCCCCGCCATCGCTTGCAGCACTCAGACTCCCCTTGGGAACACCTTGTGGGATTTCGGCGGGACTCGCAGGGAGTCACGGAGTAAGCAGAGTGCTCACGGCCACCAGGGGTCACACTTTCTGTCTGAACTAGAACTCGCTCCGAATGCAGAGAGAATGCACTTGCACCTGAAAGAAAACACATGAAACAGGGCAACCTGTATTTGTCTTCTTCCTTTCTGCTGTTAGCCAACCACTTGCGCTAAAAATGATGACGTAGAAAGCAATGGAAGAATAGGGCACCCCAAATGCCTTTTCCTTCAGCCATTCCTGATCAGCAAACTGAAGGTAGAGAGTGTTTAAGAATGTCCAAGGCGCCTGGGTGGCTTGGTCGGTTAAGCCTCTGACTTCAGCTCAGGTCATGATCTCACAGTCCGTGAGTTCGAGCCCGGCGTAGGGCTCTGTGCTGACAGCTCAGAGCCTGGAGCCTGTTTCAGATTCTGTGTCTCCCTCTCTCTCTGCCCCTCCCCTGTTCATGCTCTGTCTCTCTCTGTCTCAAAAATAAATAAACGTTAAAAAAGAAATTAAAAAAAAAGAATGTCCATATGTTAGGAGAGGAAATAAAAATGGTAGGGTTTGAAATAAAAGCGGTAGGGTTTGGTGCTCTGGTAAGAACCAAATACATCTACGTGTCCAAGCTGAAAGATAAAAATTGTGTAGATCTTGGCTACTGAGTGGGCTTCTCTGTGGCTTTTTTTGGTAGTTGCTGCATGCTTGGGCAGCCTGGCTTCTGGGAAGGAGATTGCCACAAAGCACAGTTTTGAAGTCATGGGTAGTGGCTGGTTCTCATGGTCACGCTGGGTTTTTTTCTTTGGGGCCAGTTGTGCCTTCTGTCCCTGGCACTGTTTCGGGCATAGCAAGTACAGAAACCGCATATTCCCGAAGGAATGTGGTGGGAGTCCCGACCCACACAGGAGCTGCACCCCCTACCCCTTTTCACTTCATTGGCGGTCTTGCTTCTGGGTTCAGCTGCTTGTTCCACCTCTAGAATTTGATAATTATAAGATTTCCAGTCTGGGGTCTGGAGAGCAGCGTTTTATTGTTTAGATGCTTGATTACATAATCCTTATAACTGGTATTTTACTTACCTTTCCGTTCTGTTTACAAAGACAAAACTCAGAGTCTCCCTAGAGATGTATACTTTCTTATAAGCCAGGGGATCTAAGGCATTTTTATTCAATAAAATGATACACCCCAATCTTCATCCCCTTAAGGTTTTTTGATGTTACCCTTTTGAGATGTCATAGCAAAATGCATTTGGTCTCTAACGATAAAAAAACAGATTATATAAAAACACCCAGAGTCCAAGCATATAGTTGGAGAGGTGCATGTGTTTGCATGGGAAACCTTTCTTACATGTGCACTATTGATTCACTATTTAACACAGTTGAAGAGGTGCATGTATTCAATTTCTTTCATATTCATGCCACAGCTTTATATGTGCGGCAGGGGCTTGGTATATATTGTTCACTGTGTAAATTGGGGATGCCATTCTGTAATGGTTCTGCACCTTTTGAAATTATTTAAAAAGTGTACAGGGGCACCTGGCTCAGTTGGTTAAGCGTCTGACTCTTGATTTCAGCTCAGGTCATGATCTCACAGTTTGCGAGTTCAAGCCCCTCATCGGGCTCTGTGCAGACAGTGCTGAGCCTGCTTGGGATTCTCTCTGTCCCTCTCTCTGCACCTCCCTTGCTCACGCTCTCTCTCTGTCTCCTTGTCACTGTCTCTGTCTCTCTCTGTCAAAAATAAATACACTTAAAAAAAGTGTATAGCCTATAATTTCTGCACTGAGCAGTTAGGCTGTGTGTGTGTGTGTGTGTGTGTGTGTGTGTGTGTGCTTGCCCATACACATTCTTTAAGAACAGAGTTCTCTTTTGGTGAATTCCAGTTCTTATTTGTAAAACTAGCTTTTAAAGAAAATTGTCCTGCCATTAGAAGTGATTAATCCACCCCCATCTTTTCTATCATCAGTGAATTTAATTAACGTGGTGTTCCTTCCTTTGAGAGATTAGCAATTAAAATAGTTCTAATTCTCCTCATCAACGCACACCTGAGAAATTAAAATAGATGCTTGTTCTTAATGGTTGCTGCTTGTTCTGGCTCATTGTACGATGACCTTCAACCAGTTTTTTTTTTCTTCATGTATTTGCATTCATCTGAAGAGTTATTTCAAATCATGTTGTGAGGTTTTCAGAGACACCAGACCCTCAGCTTTAATACCGTCATCATCAAATGAGTTAAAATAAATGCACTCCTACTAATGTATTCATATTCAAAACCTACAATGAACATTCATTTCTGAGGCAAAGATATGTGTCTAAAACAAGGCAGAGCTGAATTTGAGATCAGTGATTGCTGCCTAAGGCATTGTAGAAACCAGGCAAAAGAAAAGTAGAAGATGGAGTCCCTTTGCTTTGCCTTCTTCCCTCACTGGGCAGTTTCTTGTTGTTAATATGGAATGCTGGCTCCTAGCATGAGCAGTTGCTCTTTGTGGCTGCTTCTCGTAGCGCTATGCTGTCACCCATCTTGATCTGAGAACCGATACTTAAAAATGGGAAACCTTCCTCACCTGTGCGTTATTGGTTCACTATTTAACAAAACCTTCAGGCTTCCAACGAGAGTGCCTCCATTTATAATGAACTGTCCTAGAGGTGTATAGCCCTAAAATGGCTGAGGCTGGATGATGGGTGGGTGGCTTTTGGGAGTTTCCCCCGTGGATGATACATTCAGGGGAAAGATGATGAGGCACATCTTTGACGACAAAACAGAGGGTCAATAAGACATCTTCCGAAGGTACAGCACCATTGCAGCCCTCTCAAAAGAGCTCTTGACTTGAATATCAACTGCCTATTTGACATTTCCACTTGGAGGTCTCAAGGGTACCTTGACCTCAGTGTGTCCCAAAGTGAAACACATTGTTTCTTATCTCAGGGTGGCACTGTCTCCTACCCAATCATAAAAGCCAGAAACCTTGATCTTTCTTCCCCATTTCTTCATCTGGCTAACTCCTATACATTCAGGTCCCAGATTCATGCTTTAGAACCTCTACTGACTCCCAAGCTAGGGCTGTCTTTTGCTCTCTTACCTTTTCTTGTACTTATTACGCATATCATTTATTAATCAGTTATTATTTAAGTGAGCGATTATTTGTGTATCTGCCTCATCTATATCAGGATTTAAAGGCAGCAAAAGCAGGAACTGAAACAATTCTCAGCTCTTTTTCCTAGTATGGTACCTCAGATTTAGCAGTCACTCAGGAAATGTTTGTAATATGAATAACAAATGTGTATGACTACTAGCCATACATGAACATCAGAAAGATTCATCAGTGTAACCAGCCCTTCTCCAGCCTGCCTTGCAACACACAAATACACGGTCACTACTATATTCTACCAGTTCTGTTGACAAGTACCTTGTCTGAAACGTAGGTAGCCTGTTGAGAGTATAGAATTTTCATTCCCACCTTAATTTTATTTGCTTTATTATAAATAGAAACCTGTACGTTTCTAGGAGGAAGGACTAAAATAACAATCTGTGATTATTATCAACAGTGTGGCCAAAACTGCCAGAGCTCTTCAATATCTGTCTTTTTCCCTTCCTGGAAACACAGGTAAATGAGCCGGAAGGACCCTTGAGGTGAGCTGGACCATCTGAATGAGTTCCGGCCAATGGGATGTAGTGGGTGCGAGGTCCACACTTCCAGGCTGCACAGGGGCAAGCTTGGAGGCTGCATGTCATATATGGAAATGCCAAAGACGGAAAGGGTCTGGGTCCTTGAGTCAGGGTTAGAGGAGAACCAGCCAACTCCGACTGGACAGTGATACAAAGAAGAAAGAAACATTTGTGGTGTTAAAGCCTCTGAGATATGAGAATTGGTACAGCAATTACATTTCCACGGCTAATATAATAGATTGGTACTTCGAAAGGTTGTAGTCACAAAAATCTGATGTCTGACATCGACTTCGAGTCAGGTGGGAAGGTAGAGGGTGATCTATGGTCTACAGTGGAAATATTTAGTAAAATTATTACCTGCAGTGCCTTTGGAGGCAGCTTGTGAGCCTCATGATTCAGCAACTCTAGCAAAAGCAGTTGGAAAAAAATCAAAGTGTTAATGTGTGTTTGCTGTAGTTGGCTGTGTTGGCATGCTATTAAAAGAAAGAGAAGAACTCAGGAGAAAACTGGCTAGTTTGCAAGCAGAAAGTCCAGAAAGTTGGGTCTGTGAAGGGTTGCAAATTCCAACTCCTTCTGGAACATAAACAGTAGGAAATAAGATATTGAAATAAAAGCCTTGGAGTTACAGAGCCATATTATGACTCAGCCTCATGGCCATGATCAGATTAAAGAGTTGTTTTCCCACTATGAAGCTGAGGTAGGCAAGGGCATGAGAAAGCAAAAAAGGAAGATCAGAAAATTTGTGTATGAGGACGCTTTGGGTGTGGTTACAACTCTATGGAACAGTTCGGACCAACTAGATCAAAAGGAATTGAAGGGATTATATATGCCAACAGAACTACAAACCTCATCTCTAACATCTTTGGGTCCTGGGCAGAAAGTGTGAGGCAAAGCTTACACGGATCCTGTGAAGGAATATTCCCAACACCTGGTTCAAATAAGGGAGCATGCTTAGGAAAAGAAAAAAAAACTCCAAAGAGGGAAGATCCAGAGGTATCAGGAAAATAGCTCGTAGAACCTCCTTCAGAGAGGAGCCCTGGAGTCTGACCAGGGGTCCCCCAAATGCAGGCAGAGGAGGCTGACAATGCCCCGTGTCCTCGAGGGTCAGTGAATGGCAGTGTTTATTGCAGTAATCTTGTCCTTGTTTAATGAGTGAGAAGAAATGAGCACTTTTCTCTAGTTTCTAGGCTGCAGCTCTATGAGCAGGCACTCTGGGTGGAATTACCCAGAAGGCCCAGTCCCTGAATTGGATGCACCGATTGTGGAGCTCTGGTCAGCCTTTCCCGGGGAGGTCTTGAGACTGTTCTATGCACTGGAAGAATGTTCAGGTGCCTGAGAGTCTGGCCAAGTCTGCTAGTGTTTCACAATCCTTCCTTTCTTCTCCAGGCACACAGGTAGACATGTCACCCAACACCTTCGCATCAGTGGGGCCGTCTGACTGCAGGTGAATGGCCAGCCACACAGTCTCTCACTCACGCTCGATCATCCCTTTTACCCTTATGTGGGGAATGTGAAGGCCACATTCTGGAACTTGTACAAAGATCAAGGAGGAGCCGGGGTCCCTAAATCATTTTTTGGAGGGTGCCATGACCTGTCATGAGTGGCGTAAGAGTGAGAAATAAACGTGTTGTGTCCAGCCACTGAGATTTGGGGACTTTTCTGGTTTCAGAAATTAACCAAAGCACATGGGGCGGTGGAGTCCAGTAGACAGTTGTGACAGGGATGTCAGAACCTCGGTCACAGGCCTCTATACACCAGAGACTCAGCACTGCTGGCCCGCAGATCTCATCCGGGAAGGAGGGCTGTCCTTTGCTCATGCACATGCTAGGAACTGGGAATGTGTAAAACTTCTTCGCCGTGCTCAGCTTACAGATCGCGCACGTCTCGAGTCTGATTTCTCTCCTCAAGTGCCTCTTCACTATTTGCCTATGACTCTCACCCTCCAATCTTGTTCAGGTTCTTTTTCACGGAAAATGCTCCCATCCCCGCTGGCAGACCACACGCCTCAGTCTTCAGCCCAGCCCCGCTCGCTGATGTTGGGCTTGTTGAGGACAGCAGGTGGCGGTATTGCAGAGTGGTTAGGCGCCCGGAGCCCCAGAATTGGACTGCTTGTGTTCAACCCTGCCTTGCAGCCCTCTAGCTCTGTATTCTTGGGCAGAGCTTGAATTCCCATGTGCGAGACAGGCTGCGGACAGAGCCATATCATACGTGCCGAATGCCCCGTGCTCGGCAGATCCGCAGCATATTCAGCAGGTTCAAGTCACATTCATCCTATTCTCCATACTTGAAGGCAGTGAATGCAGCATCCTGTGAATACACGCACAGCTCGCTGTAGGGTTTCAGACGCCAGCCCTGTCACCCTGGGCGTTGTGCTCAGTCTCTCAAAGTCTGTTTCCTCAACTGGAAAGTGAAGTACAGTGTCCAGCTCTCAAGTGATCGGGAAAAGGCAAAGCTTTCAGCACCTATTTGTGGAGGGTCTGTTATGTCCAGACATGGTGCTGAGAAATTCATTTCCCTTCCTTTCCTCCTTCCCATGCTGTATCTATGTCACTCTCTTTCACCTCATATAGTTTTCTGACTGGTCTTTCTATGTCAGCTTTCACCCCCTCCCCACCTATTTCCCACACCATAGTCATTGACCTTTTCCTTTTCTTTTTTTTAATGTTTATTTATTTTTGAGAGAGAGAGAGAGAGAGAGAGAGAGAGAGAGAGAGATAGCACAAACAGGGGAGGAGCAGAGAGAGAGGGAGACACAGAATCCGAAACAGGCTCCAGGCTCTGAGCTGTCAGCACAGAGCCCCATGAGGGGCTCGAACTCACAAACCATGAGATCATGACCCGAGCCGAAGCTGGACGGATGCTCAACCGACTGAGCCACCCAGGCACCCCTCATTGACCTTTTTAAAATGCAACCTGATCATGTTACTCTCAGGTCTGAGCTCTTTTTGTCTCCCTGTTGCTCTCAGAATGAAATGGGATCTATGGTATGCTCTACAGAGGTTGCATGATTTGCTCATATAACATGGTTTTACACCCTTGCCTGTCCTCTATTTCTCTCTCCACGTTCCTGGTTGAGGGTTTTTTTTTTTCTTATCATTTTCCAAAAGTCTCCCAGTTCTTCCTGCACCAAGGCTCTGTCTAGATTTGAAATGTCCCGCACTCCCAGTTCACTGTTCCAGTGCTCGTGTCCCAGCTTGACTTGCTCTACCAAAACTCGTAACCCCATCTCGGCGAGGTATTCCTGAACTCCCATCCCAACGAAGTTAGACCCCTGTGCTTTAGTACAATCCATTCTCTCCTCTGCTGCAAACACCACACTGGAAATTATGTTTTCAAGTCTGTTGTCCTGCTGGGGGTGAACTCTACTAGCAGAAGATGGCTCGTTGTTGGGTCTCTGGTAGTTTCTGCCTCCCAGGCACACATTCCAAGGAGAATTTTTAAGGTCAAGGTTGAGGGAAACACTGATTCAGGGGCGCAGGCATACCACTGGCTCCTCCTGCAACTTCTTAAGAGATCAGGCCCCCCAGGCCTGGGCCTTCCCAGGGGCAGGGGGCAGAGGGCAAGAGTGCAGAGAAGGCTCCCACCACCCCAGCTCTGCCCTTAGCAGGGAAGCTCACGGTCTCTAGAGACCACTGTGCAAGTCCAAACCGCATCCACGTTGCCACCCACTCCTTCCACTTTCCCACTCCCTGCTTGGTGCCTGGGATAGAAAAAGGAAGAGATATTTAAAAGGCCTAGAAGCAGGCCCTCACTGGAATTCCCAAGGCCAACTGTGCCAGACCAGGACCCCTGGCAGGAATTCCATCATTCAGATCCGTGAGCAGATATCAACAATAAACCCCCCTGCTTCCCTCCTTAACTCCGGGGCCACTCCTTACCTTTTCTCTGTCGTGCTGTGTTTTATCCACAAGTT
Organism: Panthera uncia; assembly: GCF_023721935.1. NCBI lineage: Eukaryota > Metazoa > Chordata > Mammalia > Carnivora > Felidae > Panthera > Panthera uncia. Next base: position 66,012,511 of record NC_064816.1, on the reverse strand, counting down.
ATTCACTCACTGTTTACACGTTTCTAATCAGCCTTCTCCAGAAAGCAGGCATTGTAAGGCGGTGGTTCCTGCCATGACCGGGACAGAACAGGTGCACAGTGCTGAACACCTGCCATTTCATGGAGGGACGAAAGGAGTGGACTCAGGGCTTTCCTCCTCTGTGTCCTTTCAGCTTTTTACTTGGTTTACGTGAATTTTATGCCGTGTGAATCCCCATGTAGAATAATCACCCACATATTTTAAGGTTAGCTGAAGAAAAATAGAGAAATTAAAGCATTCATCTAAGTAATTTGGTTTGGCACTGAGTTTTCTCCAAAATTGCCTCAATTCTTTCCTTGGCTTTGATGATGACAATCTGGCTTGAAACTACTCATAGATAATATTTTAATTAAAACTCGCTGAAAACAAGCTTACTGTACTATTTAAATAACTGAAGAGGAAAATGTGGAAAAATTGATGATTTAGAAATGAAGCAGGGAGAAATATTAGAAAAGGAAATAGAGGTGTAATTATATTACATATTTAATGTTGCTACAGATCCAAGAATAACAACTTCTATGAATATTCATTATACACTTTCATTCCAAAATTTTTTATGAGCCATGATAGCAATGCTCTGTATTTATTTATTGGATCCCTTTTACTTTTCAGATAATGGGATATTTGTTTTACTTATTCAAGGAAAAAGAAAACATGAAAGAATAAGCTCAAATATAAATGGCAATGTTTTGTAGACTGTTTAGTTTTATCGATTTCAAAGATTTTACAGTATGTTCCATATTATCACTGACCTTTGTACCTACTCTTCATATCCTACAGAAAGAATAATTAACTTTTGGGTCATAGGGCATTTAGTCTTGGGTTGTCATGGTCCACCACAGGATATGTTTGACCCTGGAATAAGTTGAGTCCCTTGAATTCCTGGACCAGGCTTCCAGGCAGGGGAAGCATTAAAAATGCATCTTCATGGGGTGCCTGGGTGGCTCAGTAGGTTGAGCATCTGACTTCGGCTCCGGTTATAATCTCACAGCTTGTGACTTCCTGTCCTGTGTTGGGCTCTGTGCTGACAGCTCAGAGCCTGGAGCCTGCTTGGGATTCTGTGTCTCCCCTCTTTTCTCCTCCCCAACTCATGCTCTCTCTCTCTTTCTCTCTCTCGAAAATAAATAAGCATTAAAAAAATTTTTTTTAATTCACCTTGTTGCTTGCATGGCTTTAGCTCTGGCTGCTCTATTTAGAATTTATTAATGGCAACATGATGACTGAAACAATCATTTCACACATAGAAGGGCTAATTTAACTAGGAATCTTTCTCCTGTAGTTGAAGAACTGTGGTTACAGTTCTTTTCATGGATCACAGATAAGGTCCTGGGAAATGTTTATGAGTGTCACTGTGGCTGGGGCTGGCGGGGCGGGTGCCTCGGCTGCTTTACCTGCTATTGACTCAACTCCACATTCATCCTTCACTGCCTGATCTATGAACATGGAGATAGATCTCTTTCATAGTTTTCCTTTGCTGATGTCACTAGAAGGTTGTCCTTTCTGGCTTTCGTGGTCCATTTCTGACATTTCCTGGTCTGATGTCAGAAGAAGGTTGTCCTTTCTGGTTTTCGTGGCTCACTTGCCAGGCTCCTGGGGAGCAAGCTTCTTCTCCTTGCTGTTCGGCAGTGTGGTTTCTCCAGGGTTAGGTGCCTACACAGAGCAGCTGTCTCAGCAGAATTTCCTGCTGCTTGCTTTCCACAGGTCTTGATAGGAGTAGCACCTGTGCAGCTGGAACGCAGACAGCATAGGACGGGCCCACCCAGGTTGCTGCTCTCCTTAGCTTCACACGTGGGCACACTGAGGCTGGCTGCCTTCCTTTCATCCCCGGAAGATGCCCAGAGTGGCCCAGGCCCATGTTGTACCCAGAAGTGTGCCGGAGTCCTGCAGAGGTGGCCTCTACGGTACACACCCACAAGGCATCCTGACTCCCTCCGTGTACCACCTGTCAGTCTCAGCTTTCCTGCATCCTAAGTGTGTTTCCTGTGGCCCTCCTGACATGAACCCTCTGTGCTTTGGGCCTAATATCGGCAGTCTACCTTGACTCTCTCTGCCTGCGCATTGGCCTCGGTTTGCCTGTGCCTGTGCCTGGGAAGAGTGTTCCCACTGGGCTAGTGACAATGGACCAGCCAGGGCCTGAGAAACCCAGCAAAATTCTCCACCATCTAGGCTCAAGGTGGGAGCCTCCTTCCAAATGTGTCTGTCCTTGGGTACTCTTCCATATCTCTAGGAGGCCCTTGAGAGCTCTCTTTCTATCTCAACACTTACTCTCCTATCTTATGCCTAAGAAATAGGTTAATATTATTTAATTTTTTAAAATGTTTTTTATTTATTTTTGAGACAGATAGAGACAGAGCATGAGCAGAGGAGGAGCAGAGAAAGAGAGAGACACAGAATCCGAAGCAGCCTCCAGGGTCTGAGCTGTCAGCACAGAGCCTGACGCAGGGCTCGAACCCACAGACTGTGAGATCATGACCTGAGCTGAAGTCGGAAGCTCAACCGACTGAGCCACCCAGGCACCCCTAATGTTATTTTACATTAAACTTACCTTACTTCAATTATGTTGTGCTTTGCATTTCCTGGTTGGATCCAGACTATATATATATATGTTTGTTATGCAAACATCCTTGAACAAAACTCTCAATATCCTTTGCTAAAAAGATGTGCGTAAATACCAGACCACAGAGAATTATCTCCCAAAAGGGATGTCCTTCGACCTGATTTGGGGCAGGGCCTCCAAGAGGTAAAAAATTCCAAGGCACATGTGGGACAACTGAGAGAAGAAGGACTCTTCACCCTGTTTCCCATAGAACAGTACCAGGAGGGCACAAAAACCCAGAGTTTACATATATATATACACACACACACACACACACAGTCTGAGAACATATCTTGATATAAATTTTCAGATGATTTAGGCATGTGTGCTTCGATCTAGATTATTTGATAAACGTGTCAAAAATACATGTGTTTTGGCATAGAGTAGATGACCTTGTCACAGCCGGAAAGCGTTGCCCCTGCTGTGTGCACCGTATGCAGCCCCAGGGAGCAGCTGCCCCATAGCGTTGAAGTTCAAGGCTCCCACTAGTAATGAGCATCCCCTGCTGTCACCTCTCACAGCCCTGTGCTCCTAGACACAGCCAGATACAAGGTCCCTGCTCCCTATTATCACCCAAACTTTGTTGCTTGGCTCATCCCTTTTCTCCCTAATAGCCAGTCACCCGTTCCCCCAATCCCTTCCACGGGGCCTCTGGAATTCTTCTCTGTGATCGTCGTCATCAACACTGTTATTGCCACCACCCTCATCTAATACTTACCAAGTGCTAACTCAATGCCAGGCAGGTGCTAAGCATCTAGCCTGGGTTATTTGTTCAGCCTTGAGCATCCACTACATGACTGATCCAACTTTAATCCATATTTTACACAGTAATCGCTGTTTTGAGAGGTTAAGTCACAAACCTAGCACACAGGGGAACCTGGGTTTCGGGTTACTGCTTCAAGTCTAGACCTACAGCGTCCAATACTTGTCACACGTAGCTATTTAAATTCAACTGAAATGAACTAAAAAGACAAATTGAAGGAGGTCTTCAGTCACCATGGTCACATTCTAAGTGCTCAGTAGCTACATGTGGCTAGCAGCTACTGATTGGCTGGTGCAGGAATAGAATATTTCCATTCTTGAAGAAAATTCTGCTGGATGGCACTGATCCACATCAGTACTTTCCCCAGCTATCTGTGGTGAAGGACTTGTTATTTTTTTTCCTTTCAATTTTATTTTCAATCCATTCCATATGGACACTTTTAGAAGATATAATAAAAATAAATTGCTGAGGGAGTGATGGGAACAGTGGTAGCTAAGGCGGCAGAACAAGATGGCAGCCCTGGAGCTGGTGACTAACTGCTCCCGATAAACTACCGCCCATGCACCCCCACACCAGCCTCCGGCCAGGCTCCAGAGACTGGCATCTCCCAATAGCAGATTTTGGGGGGAAAAGAGGATTGAAATCCTTATTTGTCATGAAAGTGACCCAAGAAAAATGTCCCCTCTCGTACCTCTTTGGGATCACCCGTAGAAGGAAGGTACTGAGGGGTGGCATCTGACCCTTCTGTCAGTTGTCCTGTGGTGTCAGCATCCCATCGAGCCTTTCAATGGACAGCAAGATCCTTTTAAGTCACCACAGAAGCATTGTCTGTTCTAGTCCACCTGGTGTCTTCCAGTGTGTTGGATCTTCCTCTATTTCTTGGAAATGTGTGAGAATCTAGGAATAATGTTATGATCTCAGTTTGATGCCATTGCAACCCTTGCAAGGCTATATCTGGCTCCATGGTTTCTGACACACTGTGCAGCTCTAAACTCCCTGGGTTTTGTGCCCTCCTGGTACTGTTCTATGGGAAACAGGGTGAAGATTCCTTCTTCTCTCAGTCGTCCCAAATGTGCCTCGGAATTTTTTGCCTCTTGGAGGCCCTGCCCCAAATCAGGTCGAAGGACATCCCTTTGGGGAGATAATTCTCTGTGGTCTGGTATTTGTGCACATCTTTTTTAGCAGAGGATATTGAGAGCTTTGTTCAAGGATGTTTGCATAACAAACAGCCTTGGCAGTAGAAAAATAGTGACTCCCTCAAGAGAGATTTAGAAACATCTTGCCTTGGAGAAATTCCAGAGTAATAAAGATGATGTCTCTCTCCAGAGAGGAAGGCCAAGTCAGCTAGCAGCCCCTATCTATGTAAGACCGGGATCTCCTAACCTTGCAGTTCCTCAAGTGTGACACAGATCCACGGCAGCCACAGGACATGGCAGGGGAGGGGACCCAGTGCAAACATGGGACTCATACTGCAATCACTTATCTAAACCCATTTGGGCTCTTTGTCTCCTTATGGACTAAAGATACGGAATGTGGCCAGTTGACCTGGAAGCTGTGGTAGCGCCTGCTGCGCCAGAACTCCTGGACTGCTGGAGAGTCTGTCTGGATCCTCCCTACTTTATGCTCTCATCTGTGTCTCTCCATTCTTCCTCATTTCTATGTCATGAGGAGCTTGTTCCTGGTAGTCATTCATTCCTGATTCATTCGATAAATGTTGTTGAGTACCCACCATGTGTCAGGTACTGTTCCAGGTGCCGTAGATACATCAGTGAACAACACATCCATTATTCCTACTTTCACAGAGCTGCACTTCGGTTGGAACCGTGTGGGGACGAATACTGTGAAGACGACAGTAAACCAACCAATTCTGCCCAAATATCAGAAGGCTACCAGTGCTATGCTGAGGAATAAAATGGTGTGATGGAAAGACAGGGACCATACTGTCTGGCTATCTACACTGGATGGCCATGGAAGGTTTCCGGGAAGGTGATGTTAAGAAGTTGAGATTTGAAGGCAACCTGGTTGGCTCAGTTGGTTGAGTGGCTGAGTTCGACTCAGGTCATGATCTCACATTCGTGAGTTCAAACCCTACGTTGGGCTCATTGCTGTCAGTGAAGAGCTTGTTTTGGATCCTCTGTCCCTCTTTCTCTGCCCCTCCCCTACTCGCGCGCTCTGAAAAATAAATACAACATTAAAAACAGAAGTTGAGATTTAAATGAAATAAGAGGGAACCATTCCTAAGAAAACTTAAGAAGGACATTCAAGTAGAAGAAATAACTATAACAAATGCCTTAAAGGATGACCGACTTGGTAAGTTTCAGAGAGGCTGGAACTTGGGGTGGGTGATGAGCGAAAGCACAGAAGAATATTCCAGGTGGTTAAAGGCACCAAAGCCAGGGCCAGGGGTTTAACCTCCATTTTGTGTGTTATAAGAAGTCACTGAAAAGTTTGAAGTGAAAGAAATGATTTAATTTATGTTCTTAAAGGATGATTCTGGACTTATACTATAGCCATCGTAAAGGAGACTTGGGATAAAATCTAAGTTGTGCTTGCAAAGTAGATTTGACAGGATTTGCTGATAGGTTAGATGCATGCGGTAAGGGAAGGAGAGGGGAAAGTCAAAATATCTTCTGCATTTTTACCTTGAATAATCGGGGGAGATAGCAAGGATACTGGCACTGAGAGGTAAATCATGGGAAGAGGAGTTTTGTTTGGGTGAGTAATGAAATACCTATTAGACATCCATGTGGGCATGACAGTTGTAGGCAATTGAATGCATGAAGCTGGAGAACAAAGGAGTTTTCAAAGCTAAATATGGAGCATTGAGAGTCATTGGCAAGGAGATGATGCTTGAAGCCTGGCACTGAATGAGTTTCCTTAGGGAATGTGTGTAGAGAGGAAAGAGGATCCAGGACAAATTTCTGTTGTTGTTTGCTGCTTAGAGGTCCAACAGAGTGGGTGGAGATAGCAAACGAAACAAGGATTGCCAAGTTGGTCAGAGATAGTCTTAGAAAGCATGAGGCCATAGAAATTGAGACAAGACAGTATTTCTAAATAACAGTTTGCATAAAATTTGTTTGGCAATAGGACGATTATTGTAGCTCTTTGCAAGAGGGATCTCAGTGGAACAGAAGGAGACAGCATCCTGATTGGGGAGAGTTAAGCCAAGATTAATATGTGGGAAAGAAGAGCTATATGACTATAGACTGTAGATAAACATTTACAAAGTCTTGCTGTAATGAGGACTTAAGAAATGTGATAGTTGGATGGGGTGCCTGGGTGGCTCAGTCGGTTGAGCGTCCCACTTTGGCTCAGGTCATGATCTCACAGTTCGTAGATTCGAGCCCAGTGTCTAGCTCTGTGCTGACAGCTCAGAGCCTGGAACCTGCTTCAGATTCTGTGTCTCCCTCTCTCTCTGCCCCTAACCCACTCGCATTCTGTCTCTGTCTTTCTCAAAAATAAATAAATGTTAAAAAAAAATTAAAAAAAAAAAAGAAATGTGATAGCTGGAAGATGATGGGAGTGGTCAAGGGAGGGCTTTTATTTTGTTAGAAGAAAACAGATAATATTTGTGTGTTGATAGAGATGATCCTTTCAAGAGGTAGAATTTATGAGAAAGGGGACAGACGGGCCTAACATCATTTTCTTATTGAGCTTAGGCTTTGGGGGAAGAAAATAGAAAGAGAGGAAATAGCAAACTATTTCTGATTCCCTGGAGGTGATGAATCCAGAAAGGGTCATACATTTGAAATTGGCAGGGGTAAGGCTGGGAGAGAAGACAAACAATTCATATTTAGCAGACCCCAGACTCTAAAAATATTAACTCTGCTCACTTCTGTTCATTTTTGGCATCACCACCCTCATCCAAACGCTCTCATCTCTCTTTGGGTCCACATATACTTTCTCCACATCTATTTCACCCCTTCCTCAGCCCATGCCTGTGCCCTCCACCTGTAATGTAACTTCCACGCAGCTGCCAGAGGGATTGTTTTAATACTTAAATTCAATTATATTGCATTTCCGGGTTGAGTGCTTTAGTTGCTTCCTATTTCCTGTGAAATAAAGCTATTATCATGGCTTCCAAGGCCCTAGATGATCATGACTGGCTGCTGACCTGTCTCCTGCTTTTCTTACACTACAGATCCCCTGAGCTGTAGCTAGCCCAGATGGCCTGGTTGCATTTCCTCCAACAGGCCAGGTTCTTCTTGCTCAACAGGACTGCACAGCTGAAATCTCTACCTGGAAAGATGTCTTCCTAGTCTAGATAGACTAGTCTCTCTCTAGGTTCTCCTTCCTCACCTATCCCTCTACTTCATATTGAACCTTCTAGGTTCACAATGACCGGTTATTGAACAATAAATTGTATTTTATACCCAGAAAATCATCATGGAAACATATTTTGGACAGAGTCAATATTTTGATGAATTATTATTATGATAGATATAGTTATGGATGCTTCCTTTTATACTTTTAGAGCCTTTTGGATTTTTGACTCAGAACTTTGTGCAGACTAGCCACAATATTCAACTTTATCCGTTTGTCTCCATGACTACATCAGTCTATTCATTCTGACATTTAATAACCTATAGTGCTAATCATTTTACTCATCATGATTTAGATAGACAAATGGTGATTTCAAGCCAACATTTAGCAGTATTGTTTTTTAGTTATTCTCAAGCTTAATAGAATTATATAGTTAAAGTAGAAATTGAGTTTGTGCTGATAGCAGAGATATTCTCACTGGAAGCAGCTATTTCCCATAAAATCTGTGCAAGTATACAGGTCTACACCATTGCTCTCCATTTCTCGTTCTCCATCATGTAACGCTCATCCCGCAATATTGAGAATGCATGCTAGTTACATTAAAAAAAAACAAACAGCGATTTACATTGTAGGGGCTTCACCAATGTGAGCTAAGTCTCAAGATGGTGACAACAAAAAAGAAAAAAGAAAACTCACAATAGTTTAGCTTAAAATAGGGAATCACATGAGGTCCGTGGCTATAAATAAGAATCCTGTTGTAAGAATTCGTTCAGTTTTGATGCGTGGCTGATCTTTCTCCAGGATTGATTGAATGCAGCATTTAAAACTGCAGAGAGCCTTTGATCTCTGCGAGTGCCTAGAATTTGCAGATCAGCTGTTGGAGAAGGACTTACCCATTTTCCACTAAAATATCTGACAAGTTTGGATCTTTGCGGATTTAAATGCCCTTACCTGTAGAAGACAAATAAGAGACTGGTGTGTCCTTATCTGTTGAATATTACTGCAATGACGACTTGATAGAAAAACAAACCACAAAAACAACAAAACCTCAACCCGGTTTCCTCAGTCATATGGCTATTTTTGACACGCTAATGAAAAGTTAGAATACAGAATGTTATGTTACAGTATTAATAACATGACACAGTGTAAACAGAAATATAGACATGCACCAAAATGTTCAGTTTATTTGGGGTGAGACTGGTTAAGCAGGCACAGTTGGAGTTTGACTTTCTAACCTAAGGCATTTTTTTATTATTTTATTTTATTTTATTTATTTTTATTTATTTATTTTCAGTATATGAAATTTATTGTCAGATTGGTTTCCACACAACACCCAGTGCTCAGCCCAAAAGGTGCCCTCCTCAATACCCATCACCCACACTCCCCTCCCTCCCACCCCCCATCAACCCTCAGTTTGTTCTCAGTTTTTAGGAGTCTCTTATTCTTTGGCTCTCTCCCACTCTAACCTCTTTTTTTTTTTCCTTCCCCTCCCCCATGGGTTTCTGTTAAGTTTCTCAGGATCCACATAAGAGTGAAAACATATGGTATCTGTCTTTCCCTGTATGGCTTATTTCACGTAGCATAACACTCTCCAGTTCCATCCACGTTGCTACAAAGGGCCATATTTCATTCTTTCTCATTGCCACGCAGTACTCCATTGTGTCTATAAGCCACAATTTCTTTATCCATTTATCAGTTGATGGACATTTAGGCTCTTTCCATAATTTGGCTATTGTTGAGAGCGCTGCTATAAACTTTGGGGTACAAGTGCCCCTCTGCATCAGCACTCCTGTATCCCTTGGGTAAATTCCTAGCAGTGCTACTGCTGGGTCATAGGGTAGGTCGTCTATTTTTAATTGTTTGGAACCTCCACACTGTTTTCCAGAGCGGCTGCAGCAGTTTGCATTCCCACCAACAGTGCAAGAGGGTTCCTGTTTCTCCACATCCTCTCCAGCATCTATAGTCTCCTGATTTGTTCATTTTGGCCACTCTGACTGGCGTGAGGTGATATCTGAGTGTGGTTTTGATTTGTATTTCCCTGATGAGGAGCGACGAGCATCTTTTCATGTGCCTGTTGGCCATCCGGATGTCTTCTTTAGAGAAGTGTCTATTCATGTTTTCTGCCCATTTCTTCACTGGGTCATTTGTTTTTCGGGTAAGGCATTTTTTTAATGTTTATTTTATTTTTGAGAGAAACCGTGAGCAGGGGAGGGGCAGAGAGGGTGGGAAACAGAGGATCCAAAGCAGGCTCCGAGCTGACAGCAGAGAGCCTGATGTGGGGCACGAACTAATGAACCACAAGATCATGACCTGAGCTGAAGTGGGACGCTCAACTGACTGAGCCACCTAAGGCATTTCAGTGATGTTTTATTGTCAACATTATGAGTAACAACAATATGATAGAAAATTAAAAATAAGTCCATGAAAGGATAGTTTTTGTTTCTAAAAATCAATCTATATAGTTTTGAGGACTTTTTTTTTTCAAAGTTTTTAATGTTTATTTATTTTTGAGAAAGAGGCAGAGCGTGAGCAGGGGAGGGGCAGAGAGAAAGGGAGACACAGAATCTGAAGCAGGCTCCAGGCTCTGAGCTGTCAGCATAGAGCCCGACGCGGGGCTCGAACCCACTAACCATGAGATCATGACCTGAGCTGATGTTGGACACTTAACCGACTGAGTTACCCAGGTGCCCCTTGAGGATTTTTTTTTAAACAAAGTGATAGAAATTTGAACTTACACATTTGTCTTCTTGATTTTTCCTTTCAGTAGTACTTGTCTGATTAATATTTAGGTTTTTGTGTTCGGGAGACTTGTATTTCTGTGCTAATGATGTGATATTTTTGAACAAGGTCACAGATGCTGACAGAAAAAGTCCAGGAATAAATTATTCCTACTGGCATCAATGTGAGAAAAGAGTAATTTTTAAAAATATTAACGTCTATAAAAGCTTAGAACAATCTTTCTGTCTCAAAAAGCATTTTAAAAAATTACACCATGCAGTTGAAAACTGACATTTTATTATTTAATCATGTCCTATTTTAGGCGATGTGCTGAGAGGACACATTACCATGTACATTTTCTCAATATTAAAGGCATTAGAGTCGTAGAATCATAGAATTGAGAGGTACTTTAGGCATCATCTTGTCAAATGCTTTTATTTTACAGAAAAGAGAAGGGAGGCTTAGAGTGCAATGGCCTTGGGGACAGGCAAGTCTCTTCCAGCCCGATTACCCATCTGTGGGAAAATCAGCCTCAAACATTTCCACTTAACTAATGAGTGGAAACAGTCACATACATTTACAGAACCCATTTGTATGTCCACATCCTACATACTTCGTTGAATGTTTCTGTCCATTCTTTCCAGCCATGCTCCCTATGAATCCTGGTCCCGGGACAGCTACACACATGTCTCTGACCCTAACTACAGAAATATAAAAGCAGGTAAGAAAAGGAAGAAAATGCTTGTGATCTTCTAACTGCATCCAAGTGACACTAGAATGAAACTAACACATTTTTAGGTTAACAGTTACTTTGCTGTATATCAATAACAAATAATGAGGAAGATAGTCTATGCACATCTGAGAAGAAGAGTCCCTTTTTGTTAGTTTTTTTAATGTTTATTTATTTTTGAGAGAGAGAAAGGGGAGGGGAGGGGCAGAGAGGAGGGAGACACAGGATCTGAAACAGGCTCCAGGCTCTGAGCTGTCAACACAGAACCCGATGTGGTGCTTGAACACACGAGTCACGAGATCATGACCTGAGTCAAAAACACTTAACCTACTGAGCCACCCAGGCGCCCCAAGATTCCCTTTTTGTATTTTTAGGAAGTGTTGAGATCATTGAGAATAATTTAAAAAAAATTTTTTAAAATGTTGTATTCATGAGAGAGAGAGAGACAGAGAGACAGAGGACGAGCAGGGGAGAGGCAGAGCAAGAGAGGGACACAGAATCTGAAGCAGGCTCCAGGTTCTGAGATGTCAGCACAGAGCCCCATGCAGGGCTCGAACTCATAAGCCATGAGATCATGACCTGAGCAGAGGTCAGACGCTTTACTGACTGAGCCACCCAGGCGCCCCTAAATCATTGAGAATTCTTAGTGAAAAAGTGGGATGCATTAACACTGAACTTCTTCAAAGGGTGGTTTTAGGAGACTCTGCCCACTCTGAACCCCAAATTCTTGACTCTAACAGATAAGGAAGGGGTTGGACAATCTAGGTAGCTATTTGTATTATAAATATTTTTAACTTTCCGTATACTCAATCATCCCAGGGTCAGGGGTCAGCCAACTAGGAACCACCCTTATCGCTTCCTGCCTACCCAGATTATTCCCTGGACTGTTCGCCCTGCCTTGCCTTTCCTGCAAGAACCCCAATAAAGCCATGGCCTGGCAAACCTTGCCCTAGCTCCTGTCTTCTGCCTCCTAACCACCCAGTTGTCTTTTCCATGTGGAGTCAGAGATGCCTCCAGTTTCTAGGAACTGGAAGTACAGGTGACTCTTGAACAACACAAGGGTTTGAGGTACTGATCCCCTACGCAGTTGAAAATCCATGCGTAACTTTTACTCCCCCCAAGATTAACTACTAATAGCCTATGGTTGACTGGAAGCCTTACCAATAACATAAAACAGTCAATTAACATCTATTTTGTATGTTATATGTATTATGGACGGTATTCTTATAATAAAGGAAGTTAGACAAAAGAAAATGTTATTAAGAAAAACAATAAAAAAGAGAATATGCATGTATTGTGCTGTACTGTATTTTCTGAAAAAGATCTGTGTATAAGTGGACCTGTGCAGTCTAAACCTGTGTCGGGTAAGGGTCAACTGTATAATAAACTTTGTTTTTTCTTGAGCCTTTCCTGTGGCCATTTCTGACTGACCATCCCATGAAAGAATATAAAACATGATTTAATATCGTATTTTGTCATATGAATTGTCTGTTATATATAGTTATATATTTTATATCATTTTATTTTGTTGTATATTTTACAGAGTGACTGTAGCTGCTTATCTCATAGCTTTGTGAAATGGAATTAAAAAATTTTTTAATGTTTATCTACATTTGAGAGAGAGAGAGGCAGAGAGAGGGAGACACAGAATCCCAAGCAGGCTGCAGGCTTTGAGCTGTCAGCACAGAGCCTGACGTGGGGGCTCGAACGTGAGATCATGACGGGAGCCAAAGTCAGATGCTCAAGCGACTGAGCCACCCAGACGCCCCATATGAAAATGGCATTTGTTGAAAACATTTGCACCTACAGCCTGGAACATGAACTATGCAATTTTATAAACATGGTAAATCTAGGTTGACTGTGATTAAATATAAAGAATGCACAGTTGCTCTTCGTGTTAGGGTCCGGTTTCTTTTCCGTCAGCAAGTGTACTTAACGGCCATGTTGTCCTCACTGGAGTCACGTTCTGTAAATGCCTCCCGTGTTCTGCCTTCTGGCTTCACTGGAATTGTGGTTTGTTGCATTATACCCTTTATTCTAATCGGGAACACAGAGTATTGGAGCCCTTGCTTAATGTGCCTTGAAGGGCTTCTCAGGACATTGGCCCCCAGGGTCTCCCACACCAGGGCCCTGCCATTGCTATGCTCTTAGGGTTCTTCAGCTCTGGAAGCTGCCCTCAGTTTTCCTAGGGGAGGGGTTTTCACCATCTTTTGCTAAAAAGAGAGTTTTAATGTTTGCAGTCTGAATGTAAAAACGAATGTTCCCCTTCCTCAAAAGTGGCACAACACGTGATGCTAATGCAGAACTCTGACGTGATCCTTACCTGATCCTTACGATCCTATGCGGCTTCCCACGTTGCATAGGGACCAGCATTGTTGCCTTACCTGGAAGCTTCCTAGAAACACAGGATCTTAAGCCCAATTCAGACATACAGAATCAGAATTGTTAACAAGAGCTCCAGGCGACTTTATTTAAAGAGAGAGAGAGAGAGAGAGAGAGAGAGAGAGAGAGATGGGTGCCGGGTGGCTCAGTTGGTTGAGCATCAGACTCTTGATTTCAGCTCCGGTCATGATCTCACGGTTTGTGAGTTTGAGCCCTGCGTCAGGCTCTGTGCTGACAGAGCAGAGCCTGCTTGGGATTCTCTCTCTCTCTCTGCCCTGCACCCTCACTGCATACACACACTCTCTCTCTCTCTCAAAATTAAATAAATAAACTTAAAAAAAAAAAAAAACAACAACAAAAGGAGCACCTGGATGGCTATCAGTTAAGCATCCAGCTTCTGCTCAGGTCATGATCTCATGGTTGGTGGGTTCGAGCCCCGCATCAGGCTCTGTGCTGATGCCTTGGAGCCTGGAGCCTGTTTGGGGTTCTGTGTCTCTCCCTCTCTCTGCCCTTCCCCTGCTCAAGCTCTGTCTCTGTCTCTCTCTCAAAAATAAACATCAAAAAAAAATTTTTTAATAGAGAGAGGCACCATTTTTATGTATTACTGCTTAGTCACTTCAAGCCCTGTACCAGAGCCATGAACTGAGAGGATTAAGTACACTTGCAATAAACTTAATTAAATTACTGAAAAGTTAATTTGAAACATGCATAACAATGTACAAAATAATTATTTTGCAGCACAGTAATTAGGCATAAATGATAAAAGAATTACAGTATTAATTATATCATCATATTACATATTTTTCTCTCTACTTGGCTTGTATTTCTAGAACTTTATTCAGCTTCTGATGGCGATGATATCAAAAATTTTTAAATCATTGCCAGAAAACTCGTACCCACACACACCAACCGCAAAAATAAGCAGTTAAGAAGTAAATTGCAGAAATGAAGTTTTTCTCTTGTTCTGATTAAATTACCCTATGCCTCATACTTAGTAGATACTCAACAACAGTTTTTGTTTTTGTTGATAAAGATAGAATCCTCACTCCAATAGTTGGGATTCTTCGTGCGAATTGTCCTTGGCGCGTTCCCCGAGGTTGAAATTTACAATGACGATCATGTCAAACGTTTATTACTCTTACATCCAGTCATCATGAGAAGATATTTTGATTTTCTTAGTCTTGGCGAGATTTGCGGGTATCGTTGACATACTGAAAGTGTTTACAAATACAGTGGAATAATCAAAATGAGTAGAGGAATACGTGCAATGACTCCACCATGCTATAGAGCAAAATTTTGCAAGCTGGGACAATTTTGCCTGCAGGGGGGAGTCAGGTACATCTGGTGGCCTTTGGCGGGTAAAGACCAGCAACGCCACTCCATATCCCAGAACGCACAGGACAGCCCCAAAGAAAGACCATCTAGCCGCAAATATCACGGTATTGCAGGTGAGAAACTTTGCTGTATCAAAACCCCAGTTAGATAAGGGAAAGGGTCCAGAGGTACACTGGTGGCTCCTGTGTCTGCAGGAGCAGAAAGAGGAGGAAGAAATGATGTCACAGAGGGGTGACCAAACCAGTCTCTTGTTTTCCCAAAGCAGGGTTAGTTCAGGCTTACTATATTCAAAGCAGGGGAAGCCTGGTCTCAATCCTAAGAAGCCTATTTCTTCTTCTACAAGTTCCAACGATATGTGAAATTGTCGAATTCCCTTAACGTCATAATATTGGGCACGTGGCTTCAAGATTCACGTACCCAAAGATGTTAATGGATTTAAATCTAACCGTTGAGGACGACTCCAGATTCATAGATTCTTCCTTAGTCAGTGCCATGAAAGTTGGTGGGGACAGCAAGAAAGAGCCTTAAAGAACTGGGATGTTTGAGAATGACAAATGTTGCAATCTTGGTCTATCTGCTTAACTTACTGCTCATTTTCATCTGTCTGGCAGATAAAAAGAAGTCAGGCAAACAGAATTCAAACAAAACAATATTCCTTGCATTTCCTCGATGCCATCAGTTACATCCTTGTTGAAAGCAGCTTAAGGACTTTCTGGAAAGCGATAAAAAGCATCATAATAATCCCTCATTGAATGTTAACTTATTTTTATTGGCTAATTAATGAGATAAAGTCACAGAAGGAATGCAGGCCATCCCTGCTGACAGATTCAATAGTCAGTGTGGATCCTCACTTGAGATGAGCGGCATTTAATGACCGGCAGAGTACAGACTTCATTATATTAATAATAATTGCATAATGCTTTCTGCAATACTCGGGGAGATAAAGAAATAGGCTGATAAATCAAGAAGAAATAGGCCTTACACAAACTGTAGAATTTCTTGCATAGGATGCAAAGTGAACGAAGCCTGAGAAAAATTAGGTCGTATAATTTTAAAATGAAAGGGTAAGGGGGTTGATAGGAAGAGAAAGGTTGATTTAATGGGACATATATTTAATATATTAAGAGTAGGATTGCTCAAATGAGGGCTAGAAATGCTCCTGGACATGACTGACCCCAAACGGCCTTCTCCACGAGCTTTCCTGTATCTTCTTTCCACACTTGTTTTTCCAAACTTGGTTCCAACAGGGAGAAAACAACACATTTCAATATTAATCATTCGGAGCAACCGACTCCTGATTCCAAAAACCTGGCAACTATTAATAGAACAGATAATGAAGCACTTTTTATAAAATCCATGCGCAGACTGATTAATATGTTTTGCATGTTTATTGAGAGAGATGAAAAGGAAGGAGATAATAAATGCTTGATGAACGTGTCCCACTGCAGAATCAGTGATTACTCAGTTTTCATTAGATTGTTATTTTTTCCTCTTGTGCTGTTAATATCGAAATGAATGAAATGCAAATGTGGGGTATCATTAGTTAAAAAGTATCTGGACTGTTTAAAAGGCTTTCTTCTTATTTTTATACATTTTCCAGAAGTTTTTCTGTGTAGCGAAGAAACAGTTCTGGGGCTTATGTACTTGTTGTTGCATTGGGTCTGTGGTCTATTTCATTTTTTGTGTTTCGACATTTCTGATTTTCATCCTTCCAATCACCTCGGGACTTTTTGTTTTTGTCAATTCTTGTGATGAATAGCTTAGTTTATTACTTTAATAGTTTAAATCATGCTTATTTAGAATTACATACTCACTTTGCATATTCCAGCAAATCTGATTTGTCACGGTCTCAGTTTCTTCTTCTGGCAACTTAATATTTTTAAGTTTATTTTTAACAATGGGAATTTCACGTGTCATTTACATAGTAACAGAGGGAATCATGAATCAAGATCCCACATACCCCTGGCCTAGTTGCAACAATTATCAATGTTTTGCCAATCTCTTTTCAGGTATCCCAGTTATTTTTTCCTTGCAGGATATGATGCCACTTTAATCAGAAATACTCCGATTTTGTAATTATTTTGACTGATTCCTTGAGCCAATATATTTGATTATTTATTAATTTTTTTCCTTATTCAAGTAATCTTTATTTTTAATAAGATGCTTAATTTTTTAATCTAGGCAGTGCACATTTTACTTGATTTATTCTTTTCTATTTATTGTCTTCTGTCATTGGTGATGATTTCTAAGTGGTGATGGCCGGTTCATTTCCTTTCTCTTTGTATCATAATTCATGTTTTTTTAAAAACATTTCATAGGTTTTGCATAATTTACTAAAGTGGAGAAAATGTGGGATGCCTGGGGGGCTCAGTCGGTTAAGTGTCCGACTTCAGCTCAGGTCATGATTTCGCAGTTTGTGAATTCGAGCCCCGCATTGGGCTCTGTGCTGACAGCTCGGAGCCTGGAGCCTGCTTCAGATTCTGTGTCTCCCTCTTTCTCTGTCCCTCCCCTACTCACACTCTGTCTCTCAAAAATGAATAAATGTTAAAAAAAATAATAGAGGTAAAAATAAAGTGGAGAAAATGTAAAGGAACAAGATTCTCTTAATTTCAGTCTTGGTAAATCATTAGTAAGTACTTCACGATATATCTTTCCCAGCCATTTATCTATCTCAATCGGAAATCACACTCCGTATATAGCATTGTGTTTAGGTTGGATTTCAACCTACAGTACGTCACAATCATAGCATCTCCTGAAATGTACTCACTGAGGTCAGCGATGACTTCCTCATTCCCAAGTCTCTTGGAAATTTTCAGAGCCTTTTTACCTGAATTCTTTGATCCATGTGTTGTCATCAATCTCTCACAGTCTCTGTGTCTTCCCCTGCCTCTGCTCATTTTGCTTTCCCTTGAATGGCTCTGGCTTTTCCTTCTTAAGCCTCTAGAAGGCTGAAATCCATCCTTGCCTTTTAAAATGTCAGTGTTTTGTCCTTGTTCCAGTGCCCTAACTCCACATAATCTCTCTGATTCATCTCATCCTCATTGTGGCTTTCACTCTTTTTTGAGTGAAAATGTGTATATCAAGTTAAAATGTGCATATCATTGAAGACGCTCACATCTGCCTCTTCAAAATAAAACCTCCATCTCACTGTGTGACCCTATTATTCCTCCAGGTTTCCATGCAAGCAATCTGGGCATAAATCATCTCCTTTTGGACATGTTGTCGTAAGAACATTTAGCTCTTTCTTGTGGATTTGAAAAAAAATATATTGTTTATAAATGATATTAATATACTTTAAAAATATCTGACTGTATGCTTTTCTTTTTAGTGATGGCATGAAAATCTTCACCGCAGGTGTCAACGTTTTATGTGTTTTGCATTGAATTTAACACTTAGGAAACTTTTTTTCTGAATCAGAATGTCTTGAAATGGAAAGCTTTGTAGGGATGATGACATAGGAGGCTCTTGAATTTACTTCCTCCTACAAATGCAGCAAATCTACAGCTACACATGGAACAACTCCCTCGGAACGAAATCCAGAATCTAGCTGAGTGGCTGCTACACATTGAGAGAATGAGAAAAAGAAAAACAAACAAACAAACAACATTAAAATGGGTTGGAGAAGCTGGGACACACTTCACCATAAACCCCAACTGGCACAGCAACATGTGATTGAGAGGGAAATCACACCCCCGCCCCCAGCTTCTCCCTGAGGAGTGAAGGGTTTAGATCCAACCTCTAGAGCCTCAACTTTTAAGACTTCTGATGGATGGGACCCCAAAACATTTAGCTTTGAAAGCCAATGGGGCTTAGATCCATGAGACCCACAACACTATAGCAAACAAAGAAGCAATTCTTAACAGGCTCAAAGAACTCACTGTGGCTGTCCCCTGGGGACTAAGCCCAGAGGCAGACAGAGATGTCCAGTTCTCAGTCTTTGCCTGAAAAAGGCTTATTTACATATATTAAAAGCTTCAGCCTGAAGGTCAGGCTCCTAATTTAGCACACATCTAGAGGATGATTGCAATTCTCCCTGGAGAATGAGACTGCTTGCAGAGGCCATCTCCACAGTCTCTTTTTGCTTTACCTTGGAGGGCTGGCATCTCCCTGAAAAGAGCCTGAGGCCACATCTGGTGCTCTGGCTTTCGTGACTGCTGCCACTTCATAGCTTGGCCCCGATGTCCTGTAGGTTTTGTGTTTGCAGGTCCCACAAGTCTGCAGCAAACAGAGAAACAGTTCTTGACCAGCGGTTCTCCCAGGACTCAGTACGGAAGGGTCAGAAATGCCCCTCTCCCAGTCTTCCTCTGAAGGAGTTATGATTGCATACTTGAAAAGCTGCTGTTGGAGGGTGCAGCTTCCAGCAGTCTGCATAAGGGGCTGAGGTCCTCCCCCTTTGGGACACTGACAGGTCTTGACACACCCTCAGCTTCTGTTTGGGACCATTAAGAAGAAAATAGGTGATTTGGATAATCACAAAGTTTTAAGATACAACCGAGAGGTGGGGGCCAAGTGAAAGATAAGTTGATATTCTATGCGAGACCACCCTTCAAGCCTAGAAGTGGCTTTCCTACCTATTGCACAGAAGCCGACACAGAGAGCCAAGGAAAATGAAGAAATAGAGGAATCTGTTCCAAACCAAAGAACAAGATAAAACTTCAGAAATAGACTTTAGTGAAAAAGAGAAACGATTTACCTGATAGAGTTCCAAATGATGATCATAAAGATGTTCACTGAGATGAGGTAAATAATGCATGCACAAGTAAGGATTTCAACAAAGAGGTGGAAAATATAAGAAAGTACCAAACAGAAACCACAGAGTCAAAGAATAGGGTAACTGAACTGAAAAATACCCTAGAGGGGTTCAAGCTCAGACTAGGTGAAGGGAGGAAAGGATGGGTGACTCTGAATGAAGACAGGGCAGTGGAACTCCTATAATTTAAACAGCAAAAAAGAAAAAAAGTAAGATGTATGCTTTAAATCTTTTATGGTTTTGTCAACTTTGCTTCAGTAATGCAGAAAAACTAAAAGTTAGGTATTCAGTGTACCAAATTTTTAAAGCAATCCTAACAAAACTTCTGCTGAAATATCCGTGAAAGCAAGAAAATAGACGCAAACATTATTGCATCAGACTAATGGAAAGTCTGATGCCAGAATGTGGGAAAACACTCCCAGATGGATGTGCATCCTAAACACGCCTAGCCTCAGTTCACACCTCCTGGCACACCCAGGCTCTCTCAGGAAAGAGAGATCATTGGAATCAAGATCATGATGCTTGACAATGTCTTCACTACTTATTTCCTGATTTAGAAACCCAGAGTCTGAGTTACTCAGAAAATTGCATCCTCCTGTTTGTATGGCCAGAGGGAACGCTAGTCACCAGTGACCTCCCGTGGGCCCTGCCCCTTTGTGACTTGTGTAGCACTTTCCTACGACTCTTAATGTATTGAATCATTGGTTGCTTTTACGTTTTCTTTTGTTTTCTTTTTTCACTAGACAATATGCTCTTTGGGGATAGGAACTCTTTCTTAAGTATTTCTCCCTCTCTACGGCCCTAGCTTATTCTTTATGACATAGAAAGTTCATGGTAAATGTTTGAGTTGAAATAATGCAGATAAATTAGATTAGTGTTTTGTTACTGTAGGAAGTATTCTCATACATTTCCACATTAAAGATAAAAACGAACTTGTAATTCATAAATAGGTGTTTTAAATATATCTTTAATACTTTTTTCAAAGTGTACGTTTTCAGAAAACAAATACTCTCATTTAGATTTATAAATAAAAAAAAGCAAAACACATCTGTACCTGGCTGTGCCACAAATTGCTTAATGTAATTCTCAAATTAATGTATTATCTCTCTGAATAAACAACACTCTCCATAGTGCTGGTTTCTGTGAACGTTTACACAATTTCTCAAGCTAAATTAGAAATCTTCTTAGTTTCTTCCTTGTATTTATAATGCCTTTTCATTGCTAAATTCCATTTTGTCCATTAATTGTTACTTTATTGCAGAATCTCATCATTTTATATTTAGCTTATAGCAATGCCCTGTTAGCTGATTCTTCTGCCTTTTGTTTCACTTTTTGGCTATTAATTCAATCTCCATACTACAATAAAATGCACATATGACTAAATCAATGCTTTGCTTAAAGTCAGTTGATGGTTCCCATCACTTAGACTCCTCCTGACATAACTTTCATGACTGCCCTTGTCTATCACTCTTTAAATATTGCCTGTCATTCCTCCCTTCTCCCTTGAAAATAATATTCTAAGAACTCTACATTTCATGAAGTCATCTAAACATTGTCTTCAATCCAGTCATATCAATTAATCACTTTATCTGATCTGCCTTCTCTTTTTACCTCATTATCACTTATATATGTTTTCTCCAGCAGAATTGAACTCATTATTCATTTCTGTATAGTATTGCTGTAGATTTTTGCATACTTCTATTATCTTACTTATCCCTATTGTGTTGCAATTTTTTTTACCCAAATGTCTGTCACTGCTTCTTTTCTCTGCCTTCAGGTTGAGAATCGTATTGGCCTTTAAATGTACATGTTCTAGAAGAGCAACTGATACATAATAAACTCAGAGTACTGATTAGTTGAGCCAGTGACTTTAAGTTTTAAAGATAGGAATACATTCTTTAGCCAAACATTTAGATTTTTGCATGATTCTTCTCTGATTCTTTTCTGATCTTAGACAATAATTGTGAATAATTTTATTCAGCATCTGTTGGTACAATATGCATTTCTGTTCAAGTTTTGCATAAGACAATAATGCAAATATATTTATAAAATCATGCAAGATAATTGTGAGAACGAGGAAATCTTTTATTTTTTTCCCTTTTTCTGACTAAGTCACCTCAAATAGTTTTGTCGTTAGCCATCCTCCCTAAATTCAGGTGCTGTTACTACTGTAAAATGACAAAATAATTGATTTCTATTGTACGGGGTTTTGTGTTTTTATTTATTTTATGGATAACATAAACTTGAACTGTTATTTCTTCACAGGGTGAAAGGCGAGAAGAGAACCTTTTCTTTTTCAGTTTTATAACCTCAATAAAATTTGAAAATCTTGAAGGTACATGTTTTATATACTATTAGGGAGTGATTTCATGAATCATTAAAATGGACAGGTTTAGGAATTACTATTAAGAAAGGTAATCACTGTGGAAAAGAACTTTTTGTACAATTGTTTTTAAATGATTTACCTGTCACTATATGTTAGACAGAGCTATTTCGTTGTTAGAATCATGACACAGATAAAGATAAAGCCTTCAGCCTGTGTACCAAAGATAACATAAAAGACAGTCAAGATTCCATTACTTGAACAAATCCTAACTCAGACAGCTACTACTCTCGAGCAAAGGTGAGGAAAGCCAGCTTTATGAGTGTCTTCTTGCATAGAGGTCAAGTTCTAGGGAAGAAATATGAACTTAAAAAAAGAGTTGTCTAGCAGTTCTTCACAGGGACAAGGGGATGCATGCTTTTCTCTCCCATGTGGGTGGAATCTTATGAATAAAAGCAATTTGTGTTCTATGGGTTCCATGATTTGATAACATTGAGAGGGAGGCCAGTTTAAAGATAAAGTTCCTGGCTACTCTGTCTCCTCCCAAATTCTCATTAAAATAACCAACAGGCTTTGTCAGTATGGGAGAAATTTTCAGCAACCCTGGAAATTAGGAATAGGTGTCATCTTGTTTCAGGAAAGTAAAAGAATTTCCACTACCTTTACTGCCCATGGAATAAAATTGAAGGCATCCAGAGCTGAGGAACAAGCCTCTTCTAAGAGAAATAATAATCCTGAGGAAGAAGTGGAAAGAAAAGGAAAGTTCCTGAGGAAGTCCCTGAGGAAGTCCCTGGCAGGCTCCTC
This sequence comes from Panthera uncia, assembly GCF_023721935.1. Lineage (NCBI taxonomy): Eukaryota > Metazoa > Chordata > Mammalia > Carnivora > Felidae > Panthera > Panthera uncia. Next base: position 65,989,808 of record NC_064816.1, on the reverse strand, counting down.
CTACACGTAGCCGACAGTATTCAGACTCCAAGAGAAACATCTAGTATAAAAAAAAGCAACAAAGCACAGGGGTGTGGTATCTTTATCTATACCATACCCATGTTGCCATGGAGGGAAATTCCTAGAAAAATGCCTCCGTAGCCCCTTGAGACACCTGGACTGAGTTGGTAGTCTTTCTCCATTTATTTTTCTATACTTCTCTTACCCACATCAAGAAGAAACAATATAAGCACTATGAAAATCTGGATAGGACCCATTTATATAATCTTCTCAGAATACTTCTAAATTCCTACCACATGTAAGCCCGAAGTGAATAAGTATAAATCTATGCTTTTGACAATAGATTAAAGGGAAAAAACATGGAGCATAACAAATTCAAAATAGGACACTGTCATTTCTCTGAAATATCAGGGTCCTTGACAACCTCAAGTCATTGAAGAGAAAAAGGTAAAATGTAGAAAGTATACGATTTATGTCTTCAACAAGATAGAAAAGAGAACAGAACCCATAGGGTTTTTCCATAGCATTTATTTAATAAGAGAATCCTTTGAGAATCTTATGGAAAGTATTGACATCCATCCAGAAAAAAACATATGCCAACATTCACACAGAGAGATATTTACATAAAATTTTAGGAGCTTTATAGCCACTTTAAAATCCACCTATTGATCCCAAATTACCTCTGTATTAGTCTGGGTTCTCCAGAGAAACAGAATTGTTAGAAGGTGGAGGGACTGTAACGTACCTTCCAAACTGGAAACATCTTCATAGACACCACATCATCTGGAAACACATCATCTGGAAACATCTTCATAGACACCACAGAATAATGTTTAACCAAATATCTGGGCATCCTGTGGTCTAGTCAAACTGACATATAAATACAACTATCACAGCCTCTGATCTAGAGAAAGATGTCATAAATATAGCATGATCTGAGATAAACTATTATTGACACAAATATCCAAAGTCAAAGAGCACAGGCTTTTGAGTTGGATAGGTTGGTTTCAAAACCCTGGTTCGTTTTTTCTCACTGGCTGTGTGATCTTGGATATATATCACTCAGCACATCACCTGCATATGGTGAGAAGTACACTTCTCACCAAAAATGATGGACCTGGTTGTTATATTCACAGGGTTAAAGAATAGGATTCTTGAGTGAAAATTGCAGTGGAAGCAATGAACATCACATTTTACACTGAAAATGTTAGAGACAAACTTAAGACAGTCCTCTAAAAAAACAGAAAAAAGAATAGGTTATACATAAGAGAACAGAAAACAGATTGTTCTCATAACTCCCCAAAACACCAATTGAGTGGCACTGGAGAGAAAGCCACACATCTTAGAAGGAAAGTGTTCACCAGGTAGTATCCAAGAAGTATTTGTTTGAGAAGAAAACTCTAACAATATTTTCAGATACTAAATGAGTACCAAGTATACAAGTGCCTTTCTGTACAAGTGACTGAACTATTGGCCCGAGAACCATAAAAAGGCATCAATATGCCAAATGAGAATATTAGTGCACTTAAGAAAATTATGATCAGAAAAGAAAAGCCAAGAGCATTGGTTAGTCAAAATAATGGAAATGTCAAAGGGTCATCATAAATGTAGCTACAGGACTGATTCTAAATTGTTTTTTTGTTTAAAATAAAAATATATAATTAAAAATGAGGTGTATATGCACAGATTAAATGTTTCAAAATTGGGACACTGGAAAAGAGAGTATCTAATAACTGATCTCTGATTTTAAAATGACTGAAAGCACTGGGTGGATAACTTCTAGTAGAATGAGAAATCTGGTCTTCACGTCATCACAAAAATGACACAATGCAGGAGAGCTTCTACAGGGACACAAAAGTGAAATTCATCAAATTTCTCTTTTAATTAATATTTACATACCACTCTTTTTTAGCTGAAGTTTTCAAGAAAGGTCTAAGTCTGAGAATTTTTTTTTATTCTTTTATACCTCAAAATAATTTTCTGTTACCTTGAAATGATACCCATTCGGGTGCCATCTTGGGCAGGTAAAAATCTCTGGGTTTACATTATTTGCATCTAAACTCTAAGTAACATTACCTATTGTCTTGCCTTGTATAGACTGATGAAAGAGAACAATTAAGCAAATCTGATTTTTATACATTCTTTAATCAAAGTCTTAAGCAAGTCTGATTTGTTTTTAAAGTTTATTTATTTTGAGAGAGAGAGGAAGAGAGAGTGAGCAAGGGCGGGGGGAGCGCAGAGAGAGAGGGAGCACAGAACCCAACGCAGGGCTCAATCCCATGAGCCACGAGATCATGACCTGAGCCAAAATCAAGAACTGGACACTTAGCCCACTGAGCCACCCACGCGCCCCAAGCAAGTCTGATTTTTGCACAGTTTTCCTCAATCTGTTGCCCCCCGCCTCCCTAATATTCCAGTAGATAAAGTGTGAAGAGGTTAAAAAAGAATCCCAAGGACATAAATTTAACCATCATATTGCTGTGTCTTTTCAGATGCCCTGGATGACCACCTTCCTGCCCTTCCTCTTGTTGGCTGGTTCACCTGCTCCTAGTTCAAGACTTCCGCCTTAAGTGAAATTGCAGGTGGGTCGGGGAGGGGAGGGGACTTGGGAGCTGGTTTCCTTACAAATTCTCTTTTCTCTCTTCTGAGAACGGACAGGTGCATTTTCTTCTTGCAGGGGAGAATTTCTGTGTCTCAAACAAACATGGTCACCGAGGAATCTGCTGTGCCAAGTGCGACGATGCGCGCCCTTGGGTGGCTGTGCAGCTTGTCTTGCCTCACACCCCTCAGTGCCTCCTCTCACTGGCCTAAATCCGCATGTTCCAAATCAGTCGTGAGCACTTTCATCTTTGCCTCAGGCTAAAGCAGTGAATCATTTTATAGAATTGTTTGTCCTCATTGTCAATTTTCAAAACAGGTTATCAATCAAGTTTTCAAACCATCACGATGATTATTTCTAATACATTAAACTAGCAAAGTATTTTCCCCTTAAATGATGGAGTCACGGTAAGAAATGATTAAAAAAGGGGGGGGGGGAGGAAGGCATTCATATGCATGCCAAGGAATAGGGCAATTTATTTTAATTTACTAGAAAACAATTTGGCAAGAGATTTAGAAACATTTCTAACCTTTTATTCCATAATTCCACATCCTAGAAAGTATTCTACAAAAATAAGTAAAATAAAGAAAAAAAAATTGGTGCACAATTTTTCATTTTAGCATAATAATCAGCAGACATATATTGGGGGGGAGTAAACATCAATCTGGATGTTTGACAAATGAAAATTAAGTAAATTCCAGTTGATGAGAATATTGGTACTTTTAATATACTTTTAAATAATTTATAATAACAGAGAATTTCTGCTTTCTAATATTAACTAGAAAACAACAGAACTAATAGCATACATGCATGGGTATTAAATATGAGCGTTAGCTATTTAAACACTGTAGAAAAAAACTTTTAAAGAAATGTATCAAAATATTGAAAATGGTTGTCTGTGGCTGATAGCAAGTGACTATTTTTTTCTTTCCATTTTTATTTGCATAGCTCAAATTTAAAATTAAAGTTTATTTATTTATAATGAGAAAATGTAAACAAAAGGTGGATGATTTAATTATTCAAAATTGGGGAAGTCTGTTTTTTTTCTAAATCTTTGGATTTTTATTTGACATCGTGCCTTTTTCCTCTCATGAAGCTTTCTTCCAAAGTGTAATATATTGGGCAAGGTAGAGGAAAAAAACCTAACACATCCCCAGATTCCGTGTCTTTGAATTTATTCTTTTAACCTACAGTCCTAATCCAGAAAAATTGATGTGACATGTCTGTGCGAAGTCAAGAGTAAAATTGTTAATATGTAAGAATAAAACGTTCTTGAAGTTCTGAATGCCAGAGGGTACAATACCCACAGACTAATAATGCAGTGGAAGTTGGATGGTGGAATTTAATTTGGCAATTTCTTTTTCTGCCCACAGAGAACAGGAGAAATAGTTTAATAATGATAAACTATATAGAGCATTAAGATTTGTGGAAAGCTTTTGGTAAAACTGTAGGGGAGAAAATCATCTTTGTTGTGATTGACTGGCATCTTTATGTGTAAGCTGCTACCCAGCCCTTTCACCTCCTCTACTTCGGAAGAAATATTACTCTGCTCATAGGAAAGTCATCAGACATTTAAATTTATTCTTTCACGATCTGACAGAGGAAAATGGTGGATTAATACAGAAGTCCTCAAAACCAACAGTTCATCACAGATCTGGGCAATCTGATGTAGTTACTAAAATTCACTATAAATCCAGAAATGTTATTTGTAACCTATGTTTCTTCATATAGCTTGAGCCAAGAAAGTACAACATTTTGATAGGATGGAACTATATTCGTTGACGATCGTGTCAATCTGGTGCAGTAGGATATCTACATTCTCCCCTGAGCTCTGCTTCCCTCCTCTGCATTGCCCAGAAACGTCGATATCATCCAGTTTCTTCGTCTTTGTTCCAGAAACACTTTGGGGTTTTTAAATGCTCAGTCAAGAGTCACTCTTTTTCCTGGCCCCATTGTCCACCACTGCATTGGCGGGGCTTCAGACCCCAATATGTGGAAATCTGAGGCACTTGCGGTCACTGCCCACGTCCACGTCTTCTTGTTCCCTGTGCACTGCCAGGCACCTCCACCGTCACCATCTCTGCCCTGCTACCTGCAACCGCTATGGCCACTGCAGGGGTGCTAAATGGGTCCACATGCCAAGATTTTCCAAAATGTCGAACACTGTCACTGTATTTCTGGAACTTTCAACGAAGCTGAGTGGACTTGCAAACGAAGCCATGATGTGCTGTGTGCTACACTAGGGAGAATTTTCTCTTGCTTTTATGCTGTGCTTAATTTGAGGGGAAGCAAACTGACATTGGCCTGAACATTGATGCCTTGCATAGTGTAGAGTAAAAATAGCTATTCTATTTTAAATTACATCTCCATCTCTCACTGGGAGTCAGACAGGAGGCCTTGAGAGGCCAAGCTGAGTAAATTATTGTGATGGATTCTGTACAATACTCAAAATTACCTTTCTTCACCACCCGCTATGTTTTTATTTGTAAGCTTTTCTGACCAACTTCTCTTTCTAGAATTAATTCTGTCCCAGGAGGCCTCCTTTTGTGAATAGACTCTGGACAGGCTCCTCACTGGTATTGAACATGTGGGAGCTCAGATGTGATTCAAACTGATAATCCTAAAACATAACATAGGCCCCAAATTCAGCTTTTCATGCTGTGTGCTTCTTAATTATACATGGGCATAGTTTTAGACTGATAATTTTTAATAGAATTCAGAAATATAAGCCAACATTCAAATCCAAAGAAGCTTATTTTAAGATATTTATGTATATAAAAAGAAAACTTTGCGTTAGTTTCCAAAGCTGCCATAGCAATTACCACAAACTTAGTGACTTAAAACAGTAAACATTTATTAGGTTACAGTTCTATAGGTTAGAAGTCCAAAACAGTTTCCACTGGGCTGTGTTTCTATCTGGGGGACCTAGGGAGTCATCTGTTTCCTTGCTTTTTGAGTTTCTGCAGGCCGCCCACATTCCTTGGCTGGTGGCCCCTTCCTCCATCTTTAAAGCTGGCAATGACCCGTTGAGCCCTTCTGACATGGCTTCACTTTAACCGTTTATAATCATGTCTCCCCCTGAATCTCTTCTGTCTTGTTCTTCCACTCTTAAGGACCCTGGGATGACAGTGAGCTCACCCAGATTATCTGAGATAATATCCCAAGTGTAAAGTCAGTGGTTCAGCAACTATAATTCCATCTGCAACCTTAATTCCCTTTGCTGTTTGTTGTGTAACCTAGTGTATTTACAGATATCAGATATAACAGTGTATACATTTTTGGCAGGAGAGAGGCATTATTCTGCCTGCCACAGACTTGTAAGGTTTTGTTTTGTTTTGTTTTATGTTTTATTTATTGATTTTGAGAGAGACAGAGCATGAGCAGGGAAGGGATGAGAGAGAGGGAGAGAAAGAGAATCCCATGCAGGCTCTGTTCTGTTAGTGCAGAGCCTGACGCTGGGTTCCATCTCACAAAACCACAAGATCATGACCTGAGCCGAAATCAAGAGTCAGACGCTTAACCAACTGAGCCAGCCAGGTGCTCTAGTTATTTACATTTTTTTAAAGACTTGATCTCGTGCTTTTCATTTTTATCCCTCTCTGGCAGTCCACACCTTACCATGTGCACACAAGATGAGTGCCACCCAGAAAGCTCTCCCGCTAGCTGTGCAGCAGCACCACGTAGATGTCTGAGGAGAACATCCCTGCTCTCTCACATCTCTCTCTTCTAGTATTTCCTTCAGTGTATCTCTTCTCACAAAAGTTCAAGGGTCATAAAATCCTCCAAAGAAAAAAGGAATGGAGGTCTTGGGTAGCCTGTTTCATTTTCTATGAGACATATCTTCCCAAGGAATGTGTGGTAGGCCCTCTGCTCCAAATCATCATTTAGATTCCACAAGACTACTGACCACAACAGTGTGGTGGCTACTCCCAGACCACACCCACTTTTTCTGCCTTTGATCCATTTCCTGGGCTCATGGTCTTTGCCTTGGGTTGCCACTTTGACTACCTTCCAGCACCTTCCTCTTCATCTCCCTCACCTCCAAATTGCTGCTGGTAACAAAGTTGAACAGTGACACAGCTCATAAGTATTTTTTTGTAAGAAAGAAATAAAATAAGAAAATAAACTTGTGTGTGTTGTTTTTTCAAAAAGAAACGACACATTTAAAAACAAAACTAATAAAGTAATTTGGGGGGGGGGGCAAGGGATAAAGAATGAGGACTGAGAAAAAGCTGAGACTGGGTTTCCCAAGGCATAACTTTTATAAATGTAGACATTGTTTTGAATTATGTGAGTATATTATGGAAGAAAGGCAGATTAAAGAATTTAAAATGTAGATAAAATTCCTATACAATATAATCTACAAAGATAACTCAATAATATATAAAATCTGAATAGCCAAGAACTATTAAAAATATTGAATCAGGGTTTGAAAGATCTCCCCAAAAGGAATCCAAAAGCTTAAGATATTTTATGAAAGAGTTCTCCTGAATGTTCCAGGAATAAATAATTTCAATGCCTTGCAAATTTCCAGAGAATGGAAAACAGAATATATCATAATTCATCCTAAGAGTTAAGCTTAACCTTTATAAAAAAACCTAGAAAATCTGTAAAAAGAATATTAGAGACAAATTTTATTAATAAACATAAAAGCAAAATTGTGTAACAAATATTAAGAACATTAAAAACAAATTGTCCAAAATTTAAAATAAAATATATCATGACCAAGTTCTAAGAATGCAAAGATTATTTAACATCAGAAAATTACTTATATAATTAATCAAGTTAAAAACAAAGGAGAGAAATAATTTGATTTTATAAATATATGTGGAAAAATATTTGGTCAAATTCAAGATTTGTTTATGATAAAAGGAAAACAACTCTGCAAGTAAGAAAAAAAAGAAAATTGCCTTAATTTGAAAAGAGTATCTAAAAACTCACAGAAGTATTGTCCTGTGAAATTCTTAGAGACATTTCCCTTTAATGAAACCATAATGTCCACTATCACCAGTACTATTTTAAATTTTATTGAAGATATTAGTACATTAAGATAAAAATTAAAAATAAGTAAATAAATAGATAAATAATATGAGTCTTGAAAAGGAAGACATACATTCATCATTGTTATTACTATGTTTGCTTATTTAAAAATAGTCTATAGATAAATTATTAACATAAATAAAAAGGTATTATAATTTGGTTTAATATAGCATAAATATTAAAATATAAATTGTAGGGGCGCCTGGGTGGCTTATTCGTTAAGTGTCCGACTCTTGATTTCTGCTCAGGTCATGACCTCAGAGTCGTGAGATCAAACCCCACATGGGTCTCCTTGCTGAGCACGGAGCCTGCTTAGGATTCTCTCTCTCCTTCTCTCTCTGCCCCTCCCCTGCTCTCTCTCTCTCTCAAAAAAATTAATTCATTAAATTAAATATCAATTGTATTTCTGTATGCCAGAAACATATAGTTTTAAATGTGTTTTTTAAGGCTGCCATCTATAGTAACAGCAATAATAAGGACAGAAAAAGTACTTAGGAAAAAAAAATTAACAAAATATGTTCCGGATTTGAAGGAGGACATTATAATAATTTATTTACATCTTTATTAACAAAGATGTAACAAATGGAAATGTTTACTATGTTTATAAATAGGAAGATGCACTAACATAAAGATGTCATTTCTCTGAGATCCTCCAACAGATAAAACCACACTTCCAATAAAAGTCCTGAAAGAGTTTCAAGTCACTTGACAGGCTGATTCTAAACTTAATATAAAAAACCGAAGGACCGAAAACAGCCAAGGAATTCCTTGAATAACAAAGGCAGCTGTTTTTCCGGATGATAATCAGAGCTGATAGGGCTATAGAAATTAACATAATGAGACATTATACAGGTATAAATAAATTGACAAGTGGAATAAATAGACCAGATACATGCATATATGGTTACATTGGATTTATCTCAGAGGCAGCACTGCGGATAACTGAAGACTGAACTCACTCAATGTAGGGGTGGGCACAGTTGTGCCATGGGGAAAATGAAGTTGGATCCCTATCATATCATATATAAATATCATTTGTTGACGAAAAGCTGATGTATGAGACTTAACTTTAAAGAAAAAGGAAATGTGATAGGAAGAAGTCTACATTGGTTTTTAAGATCCCTGCCCTCTCACCCTGCCTGCTGGAGTCCCTTCTCCTGGACTATGGGTGGGATTAGTGCATATGGTGGAATGTTACTCTTGTGATTAGGTTACCTTATGGAGCAGAGGTAAGAGATTTTTGCTTGCTTAATTAAGTTCCCTATCAGCTGAGTTGAATTAGTAGAAGGCTTCATGAATCAGGTGAGCCCTTTAAAAGAAGCCTTTTTAAAAAAGGTGCTCTGTCCAGAAGGGAGACATTCAAAACATAAAGATACCCTCCTGCTGATTTTGAAGACTCAAAATGCCATGTGTGAACTGTCTATGGAGAAATGCCACTCTATACATGGGCATAGTTTTAGATTGATAACTTTTAATAGAAATCAGAAATATAAGCCAACATTCAAATCCAAAGAAGCTTATTTTAAGATATTTATGTGTATAAAAACAAAACTAAATTCTGGCAACCACACCTGAATGGGAATGGAAGAGGGTCTAAGTTCCAGATGAGAATTGGCATGGGTGACCCCTTATTTTAGCTTTGCGAAACTGAGCTGAAGAGCCAGCTAAACCAAGCCACATATCATTCCCAATGGAAACTGAAAAAAATAAATACGTGATGTTGTAAGTCAACTAATTTGTGTTAATTTGTTATGTAATAATAGAAAATTATTGCAGAAAATTATGATTATGAACCTTAAGAATAGAGGGGCTTCTTAACAGGGACATAAAAATCATTGCTGCTACATAAAAGAATAATAAAATCAATGTTAAATTAAAATTTCAGGTTTCACGTCAGGGAAAATGGAGTAGAGGTACTGTCTTGTATTCCTTCTGCTTAGTACAACTAAAGCCTCTTAGGCATTTTATGCAAAAGAAACATAAAGAAAACTTCGAAAGGTTGAGAGAGAAAGGCAGACTGGTAGATGACATTGGGACACAAGAAATGAAACAACGTTGAGTTCCCTAGATTTTCCTCTTGCCTCATACATTTGAGACTTGGAGCTGAAGAGGAAGGCAACTCAGAAATGGTGCAGACATATAAAGCCCCAACAAAAGTCTGCTTTCTGTAGTTAAAGGATCAGGAAAAGGGTAGCCTACTAAGAGAAAACTTCTTGCCAATAATGTCTTTAACCCCATTTAAACACTACAGAAAAACTATCGTCTGGTCCCATCTCCATATCAGCAAGGTCAAGAGGAGCACCTGAAATGTAACTGCTTTGCACACCCCTAGGCTGTCGTCAGAGAAGTCTATGTAGAAAACTGGGACTTTCATCCATTCTCCTCATATAGACACCCCCTTAAAATAAATGAGAGAAGATTTAAATAAGGGAGAGAGAAACAATTTTCATGGTTTAGAAGAGTCAACACAATAAAGATGTCCGTTCTCCCTAGGAGAACACATGTTTAATCCAGTTCTTATCAAAATTACAGCAAGCTTTTCTTTTTGGTTTTGTACACATAGACAGGCTCCTTCTAAAATTTATATGAAAAAGAAAAATAAGTAGAATTGCTAAACAATTTTGAAAAAGAAGAATAAAGTGAGTTGAATCACTACCCAATTTTAAAACCCATTATAGAGCTACAGTAATCAGACTGTGTGGTATTGATGGAGGGACAGAGAAAGGGAACAGAATTGAGAACCCAGAAACAACCTTACACAAATATTCCCAACTGACTTTGGATAAAGGTATAAAAGCAATTAAGGGGGGAAAAAAAGACAGATTTTTTTTTTTTAACAAACAATGCTAGAGCAGTTGGAAATCCATAGGCAATACAAATAAACCTCAACCCAAGAGGTTTCATTTCTATAAAAATGAACTCAATATGGGTCATGAATTTAAATGTTCAATTATAAAGCACTTAGAAAAGAGCAAAAAAAATTAGAAAATCTTCCAGTTCTATGGCTACATTTGACACCGAACACATTATCCATAACATGAAAAGTTAATAAATTAGATTTAATCAGAGTTAAAAACCTTTGGTCTGTAAAAGACCATATTAATCATGAAAGGACAAGCTATAGAATGGAGAAAATATTTTCAACCCATATATGAAACGTAGGATTATTATCTATAATATTAAGAACTCTTTCAAATTGACACCAATAAAACAGCCAACTTAAATAGAAAATGAGCAAAAGAAATGAAGATGCCTTTTACTGAAGATGTGATGAAGACATATATATGAGAAAATAAGCATGTGAAAGGTGTCCAACACCATTAAGGAAATGTAAATTATAACCACAATGAGACATCACTACATACCTACCAGCTGGTTAAAAAAAAAAATCGACACCACCTAATGGTGACAGAAGAGGTGGAGAATTTGGATCACTAATCCATTGCTAGTGGGAATGTAAAATGGTATAGTCACTCCTGAAAGCAGTCTGACAATTTCTTTATGTAGTATATATGCAACCATTGTAAAACCCATTGATTGCTCTCCTCGGTATTTCTCCTAAAGAAATGAAAACTTGCATTCACTTGAAAATTTGTACACCAACATTTATAGCAGCTTTATTTGTAATAGCCTAACACATAAAACACAGATGTCCTTCAATAAGGAAAAAGTTAAATAAAATGGGCATAGTCACACCTTGGAATACTACTCAGCAATGAAATTGAATGAACTATTGGTACACACAATATCTTAGATGAGGGTCATGAGAATTATGTTGAGTGAAAAGAGCCAAACCAAATGAGTTACATATTATATAACTTCATTTACATAATATTTTTGAAATAACAAACATTAGGAATACCAAACAAATTAATGGCTTCCAGGAGGTAAGGAAGAGTGGGAGCAGAAGTGAAATAAATGTGACTCTAAAAGGGCAACAGCAGGGACCATTGTGGTGATCAGTGTTAAGGTATCATGCTATAGCTTGGAAGTTATCACCATGGGAGGAAACTGGATAAAGAGTAAATGGGATCTCCTTGTATTATTTCTTACAACTGTATTTGAATCTACAATTACCTCAAACAATTTTTAAAAATAATTTAAAACTTAAGAGTTTATGATCACTAAATAAGAAGCCACAAACTGAAAGATATTGTAACTAATGAAAATTGACAAAGATTTAGGATACAGAAAATGTACAGACCACCTTCTTCTACAAAGCAATAAATAACTGATCTGTGGAAAATGGCAGAACACCTGACAAGCACTTTTAAAAACTTCATCACATAAATGGCCAAAAGATACACAAAAAGTTAATCACTTACTAGTAATTGAGAAATATGAATTATGAGTATATTTTTCATCTCCCCTTTATCTTCAACTCCAACTTCAACTATCTGTCACTGTAGATTTGCCTTCATTTGACATTTTTTTAAAAAACATTTTCAATGTCATCCCACTGCCTTTTTTTTTTTTTGGTCTGTTCGTAAGATTGAATTGTCTCTGTTGGTTTAGGTTCAAGTTCACTGTTGTTTTCACTGCCATGTCAAATCTGTCACTGAATCCCTCTAGTGAATTTTTCACTTTATTGTACTTTTTAATGCCAGAATTTCCATTTGATTCGTATAATATATATAAGAAATATATACATACATACGTATATATATATGTATATATTTCTATCTTTGCTGAACAATTTTCATTGATTTGTTGTCATCATGCTTAGTTTTACTTTTCTGACAAGGTTTCCTTCAGTACTTTATATATTTACAATAGCTGCTTTAAAGGCTTTGTTAAACTCAATATTTGATGATATGCAAGACATGCCCTTCTGAGTGTTTTTTCTCCCGACTATTTAGCATACTTGTTTCTTTGCGTGTCTCATAATTTTTGCTTGAATATTGGACATGTTAGATTGTCACAACCTCATATTCATATATTTTTTTTTGTTTTGGTAATTGGCCTATTTTTTTTTAACATTTATTTATATTTGAGAGAGAGAGAGAGAGAGAGCAAGCCCAAGTGGGGAAGAGGCAGAGAGGGGGAGACACAGAATCTGAAGCAGGCTCCAGGCTCTGAGCTGTCAGCACAGAGCTGGGCGCGGGGCTCAAACTCACAAACCTAGGAGCTCATAACTGAGCAGAAGCTGGACGCTTAACTGACTGAGCCACCCAGGCGCCCCCAAGGCAAGTGGTAATTGGCCTGGTTTAAATGATAAAGGCTGTATTCCTCCATAGTATGCAACTTCATATCTCTGCTTATTTATTTTGCTTGATTTTATTTTTGAGACTGGCTTTTTAAGATTAGCTTTTATTTTTGAGATTATGCCCCTGTGAATACAGAGCCTAATTTGTGAAAGGTGGGACTCAAAACACCTCAAACCAGTAAGTCTCTATTCTGTGCTGATGCACTCCTTCGGAGATAAACCCAGCTATTTTCAGATCTGCCCCAGCTTTTTTCACTTTCCACCGGACTCTTTTGCTTCTTGTCTGTCGGCTTTAATGTCCAGGCTTCATTGGCCAGGGATGTTGGGATGGCTTGGGTTCTTTGTATTCTCTGCTGTGCACCTGCAAGCCTCCAGTCAACCAGGATATAGGGATAGCTTATCAAGTCCCCAGTGACGGTCCCACCTTCTGAAGCTTCCTGTTAAATCCCCAGCTGATCATCTGAGACGTCACTTGCTCCAAACAGAACTACAATCTCAGACAAGGTGCTGCTGACTCTCCCAGTTTCCTTGCCACAGAGATCCCAACTGTGACTGACGATGTTCCAAAGCGAGTGAGTCTCCTCCAGCAGTGTCATGGAAGGGGCTGTTTTTCACAGTCTGCCCCATCCTGGTCGAAGGACCATTCATAGGGCTGCTGGGAAATGGATCAGAGCAACTCTAAGCAAGAAATCCAGATACTGGCTCCGTTCTAACCTGAAGTTCAGGTGTTCCCATAAGTAGATTCTTCTTGGTTTGCTGTATGCCTTTGGTCAATTTCCAGAGTGTTGAAATTGATGTTTTTGACAACTTTGTCCCACCGTAAAGTAACTTTTTGGAGAGAGGATTTGTTGAACTCCATATTCCATCATGCTGGAAATAAGGACTGTGAAGCAAGAATTTTATAACAGGCTACATTTTTAAAGACATTTGAAAATGAACAGAAAGACATACCATGAAAATGAGTCAGAAAATAAATAACCTGTGTGTCATTATTTAACATATAACTTGAGGAAATATTCTAGCCAAAAGAGAGACACCAAATTTAGAACTCAAAAACAGAAAAGTGAGGAAATATACAGACTTGCCGATCTTTCTTATCTTATTTTAAAATTAGATTCAGAAATTTCATTGTTATTATGGTATATCTTATGGATTATTTGGGAGGAAGTTTTTGTGGTCATTGTTGCTGACAGACAAGTATGGCCATCTTGTGTTGCTTTTATAGGCTTTTATTCCTGTGTTGATTTTATCCTTTGCCCAGGACATTGGCTTCTATTTTTCCTGTCATGGCCACCTCTTGTCAGTTCTAAAGCCATTTCTTGTCCATTTAATACAGTAAATGCTGTTCTTTTTCAGCATGTTCTAAAAATGACAAAATTATTTGTATAGTTGGCAGCTTGTACCAAGAGACTTAATTTTATAAAGATATTTAACTTTACTCTGCAGAAGCAGAATTGCATAAAACAACATAAAAACCATTTTTTGCCTCTAATTAACTTGAATAATTTTTCCTGCCTTTTAAGAGTTTATATTAAATTTCCCGAGTCACATTTTTTTCTTTAAGTGGGACACTATCTTTCAAAAGCTCCTTTATATTGTTCCCCTTCTAAAAATACATGAACACTCCTGCATTAACAGAGTTCCGACCTAGAACTTACATTCTCCGTTAAAGTTTTTGTCAAAGATCTTGAATGGAAAAAAGTGACTGCTAGGAAATATATTAAAATATTTGTCGTGTAAATTCTTGCCTGGTTTGCAGTCCATGCTTCAGTTTTCCCATTCCTCATTTAAAAACCGATTTATAAAAACTAGGAAAAGATGAAAATTCATAACATTGAAAGGTAAAAATAATAAAATATTTCAAGGGGCTGGGAGGAATTTACACCATTTAAATGGCATATGGAGTCGAGTTGGAACTCACAGTCAGCAGCTGATCCTGATAAATACTTTATGCCTGAATGTGAAGAATTTGTCTTCTTCACAGGTTCAGAGACTAAAAATATGTCATGTCTAGAAACTTAGGCAATACTGCAGGTACTATCTAAGCAAGCACCTCTGTTAATAATTTTCTTTCAGCCTATCTTTGAAGGTTTCCCAGGATTGCCACATAAGCAGGGCAGAATGAAAATAATGATGCACAAGGAGCCAGCAATAGGAAGCAACTTCAGGAGGAAGTGCTTCGGGAAGGGTGAATCCGGTGACTGAAAATTTTTATTTGCACACATGAAAAAGACAATAGTAAGAAATAATATGGGGGTGCCTGGGTGGCTCAGTCAGTTGAGCATCCGACTTCGGCTCAGGTCATGATCTCGCGGTCCGTGAGTTCCAGCCCCATGTCTGGCTCTGTTCTGACAGCTCAGAGCCTGGAGCCTGCCTGAGATTCTGTGTCTCCTTCTCTCTGCCCCTCCCCCACTCATGTTCTGTCTCTTTCTCTCTGTTAAAAATAAACTTAAAAAAAAAAAGAAAGAACATGAATATGACTTCCAAGATTCAAGATTAATACTTGTGCTAGGGTGTCCCCAGGTCTGCTCCCAGGTTTGGTGACTCTCTGGGGCAACTTATAGGACTCAGTTTGTAGTCACCCATATGGCTAAGGTCAGTACAGACAAAAGATATGGAACAATATCAGCAAAGGGGGAAGAGAGGTATATGAGTGAAAGCTAGAGGAAACCAGGTGTAAGCTTTTAAGACTCCTCCGTCAGTGGAGTCACAGAGGACCTGTTTAATTCCAAAGAGCATATTACAGCACTGGTACAACAATGGATAATCAGACTGAAGGGTCAAATGAGCTTAAAACTGTAGGGTAATCAATATAAGAATATTATGTGACAAAGGATAATTGCAAATTAGTTTGGTCAAGATGAACTAAATTTCTACATGGCTTTGAAAAAAGTAATTTCTTTTTATTGTAGTAAAATATATATTACATACAATTTGCCATTTTAACCATTTGTAGGTGTTTATTAAGTGGTACTGAGTACTTCACACTGTTGTATTACCATCACCACCAGTCGTTTCTAGAACTTCTTCATCATCTCTAACAGAAACTCTCTACCCATTAAACAATAACTCTTCATTCCTACCTCCTCTCAACCCTTGGTAACCTCCATTGTGCTTTCTGTCTCAATAAATTTGCCTTTTCTAGGTACCTCATTATAGTGACTGACATTAAGCTTTTGATTGCAGAAGGATCCATTTCAAAGACAACCATCTGGAATAAACACCACCAGCTGTATAACACAGTCATTAGTGAAACAACTGGATAAGAAACCAAGCCACTTCCCCATCCATGAATTTCCCCTTTTGGAAAGCCCTGGGTAATGCAGGTAACTGAATGTTTGCATGATCTTGCTTTCCTGCCCCCCCCCCCCCCGCGCCCCCCCCACACCGCGTGTTCTAATTCTTGCTATTATGTTTTAAATTCACCAATAATGAACCCATGAAATTCTAGGCACCTCACTCTCAGACCCAATAAAAGCTGAGCCCCTGCTCTGTACTCCCTCCTCTTCCTACCATTGAACTCAGTGTGTGGCCTTCAGGTATGATGAGAGTAACTCTAGGACTTGTGAGTAATAAATCTTGTGCTTCAAACTTCTCTGATGGCTGTTGCTGAGTTGTGACCGCAATCAAAATAAAAACCACAAGGATGAGTCCAGCCACAACATTCCACAGGTCTGGTTGTGGAAATATCTGTGAGGCCTTCACCACAATTAGCGTGGCTTTCGGTGAGTAGATGATGACATCATTGTCAAGAGGCTGAGATCTACATAGCACTTATATAAACAGAATCATATATTATTTGCCCTTTATCTCTGCTTATTTCACTTAGCATAATATTTCTAAGGTTCATCCATGTTTTAGCATGTATTATGATTTCATTCCTTTTTAAGGCTCAGTAATATTCCATTATAAATATATATCACATTTTGTTTATATATTCATCTGTTGATGTATACTTGGGTGTTTCCATCTTTTGGTTATTGCCAATAATAATTCTGTGAAAAGTGCATGTATTAGAAAAGAATAATGATCTAAAATAAATATCTAAGCTTTCAATTTTTTTTTCCTTAGGAAACTAGAAAAAGAAGAGCAAATCAAATCCGAAGTAAGCAAAAGTAAAAAAAATAAAAGGTTGGAGGGGAGAGCAGAAATCAATGAAATTGAGAAGAAATCACTGTAGAAAATCAATGAAACCTAAAGGTGTTTCTTTGGAAATATCAGTAAAATTGGTAAGTCTCTAGCCAGGCTAACTAAGAAAAATGGAGAGAGGACACAATTTACTAATACTAGAAATGAAGGAGGGGATATCACTACAGATCCTATTGACCTTAATTAAAAGGATGATAAAGGAAGACTATGAACAACTCTAAGCTCACAAATGTGATAACCTACATTAAATGGACCGATTCCTTGAAAAACACAACTTGCTAAAACTCACACAAGAAGAAATAGGCAGTCTAGAACTAGTAAAGTAGTAAAGATAAAATACTAGATAAAGTAAAGAAATTAATGGGGACCTTGGTGGCTCAGTTGGTTAAGTGTCCGACTTCAGCTCAGGTCATGATCTCATGGTCCGTGAGTTCAAGCCCTATGTCGGCCTCTGTGCCAACAGCTCAGAACCTGGAGCCTGCTTCACAGTCTGTGTCTCCCTCTCTCTCTGCCTCTCTTCCACTCTCCCTCGTCTCTCTGTCTCTCTCAAAAATAAATAAACATTAGAAAGAAAAAAACACAACTTGCTAAAACTCACACGAGAAGAAATAGACAATCTAGAACTATATCTAGTAAAGAAATGAACAAATAATAATTTTCAAAAACACAAAGCACCAAGTTCAAGTGGGTTCACTGGTGAGTTCTACCAAACATTTAAGAAATGCACAAAAGTATAGCCATTTTGGAATACTGTAAGATGGTTTCTTATAAACCTAAATATACTCTTACCATATGGGCCAGGATTGTACTCCTTAGTGTGTGAAATCCCAAAGATGTTGAAAACATGTCTACACAAAAACCTGCACAGATGTCTGTGGGATCTTTATTCATAATTGCCAAAGTACTTGGAAGCAACCTAGATGTCCTTCAGTAGGTAAATAGGTAAGTAAAGTTTGTTAAATCTAGACAACGGAATATTATATAACACTAAAAATAAATGAACTATTAAGCTGTGAGAAGATATGGAGAAGCATTAAATGCACATTGCTTAGTGAAAGAAGTCAATCTGAAATGGCTATAAACTGAATGATTCCAGTTATATTACATTCTTGAAAACAAAACTAAATTGTAAAGGCAATAGTTGCCAAGAGTTGGGAGAAGGGGTAAGTATGTGGAGAACACAGGATTTTCTTTCAAAGTCCATAGTTGTACATTAAGGTTCACTCTTGGTATTGTATATCTTATGGGTTTGGACACATGTATAATGACATATATCCATCATTATAATGTCACACAGAATAGCCTTCAGTACAGTGAAAATACTCTATATAATACTATAATGATAGATACATGTCATACATCTGTCCAAAGTCATATAATATACACTACCAAGAATGAATTCTAATAAACTGTGGGTTTGGGGTGATTTTGATGTGTCAATGTAGGTTTGTCAATTGTAACATATTTACTAATCACTCTGATGGAAGATGTTGATAGTGGAGTAGGCTATGCATGTGTTGGGGAGAAAGGATCTATGAAACATCTCTGTACTTTTAATTTCAATTTTGCTGTGAATCTAAATCTGTTATAAAAAACCAAATCTTTTAAAAGAATGCTACTGTGGTAACTGGTATACAAATAACAGTTTTGAGTCTCTGCTTTCAATTATTCAAATATATTCCTAGAAGTGAAATTGATGGATCACATGGTGGTTTTATGTTTAATTTTGAGGAACCAGAGAAGTATTTTCTGCAGCGGCTGCACCATTTTACATTCTAACCTGCAATGCACAAGTGTTCCAATTTTTCCACATCATCACCAAAGCTTATTTTCCATTCAAAAACTAAGTCATTCTAATGTGTGTGAAATGGTATCTCATTGTGATTTTGAGATGCATTTCTTTGATGACTGGTGATGTTAACCATTTTCTTCATGTGCTTATTGACCATTTGTATGTTTTCTGTGGTGAAGTGTCTGTTCAAGTCCATTGCCCATTTTTAATTAGCTTTTCCAAAAGTTTTAGTTGTGTTGTAAAAATTCTTTATGTATTTTGGATAGTAATCTTATCAGATATATGATTTGCAAATATTTCCTCCTAGTCTGTGGTCTTTTCAATTTCATTATAGTGTTTGTTAGTGCACACACATTTTTTTTTTACTTTTAGAACATTTAATTAATTTATTTTTTTTCCTTTGTTGCTTGTGCTTTTGATTTCATATCCAAAAAATATCACTGTGAAATCCAATGTCATAAAGATTTTCCATTGTAAATAAAATTGTCTTTTTAAAAATTTTATTTATTTTGTTTAATTTTTTAGAGAAAGAGAGAAAGAAATCACACAAGCAATGGAGGGGCAGAGGGAGAGGAAGAGAGAGAATCCCTAGCAGCCTTCATGCCCAGCATGGAGCCCAACTTGTGGCTCAATCTCACAACTGTGAGATCATGACTTGTGCCAAAATCAAGAGTCAGATGCTCAACCCACTGAACCACCCAGTGGTTCTCCCCTGATATTATCTTCTTAATTTCTTTTTTGGATTATTCATCATTAAGAGTATAGAAATTTAAACAATTTTGTGGGTTAAAATTTGTTGAATTTATTTACTAGGTGTAATAAATGTGAGTGTGTGTGTGTGAGTTTGTGTGTAATCTAGAGTTTTCTACACTTAAGATCATGTTATCTGCAAATGGAGATAATTTTATTTCTTCTCCAATTTGCAAACCTTTTGCTATCTAATTATTTGGGCTAGAACTTCCAAATCTGTGTTGAATAGTAGTGGTGAAAGTAGGCATCTTCATCTTGTTTCTAATATTAGGGGAAAAGCTTTCAGTCTTTCACCATTGAGTATGATGTTAGCTATGGATTGTTTGCATATAGCCTTTATTACTTTGATGAAATTTCCTTCTATTCCTACTTTATCCAGTATTTTTAATGAAAAGCTGTTGAATTCTTTTTCTGCATCTGTTGAGATGATCATGTGATTCTTTCCTTCATTCCATTAATCTGGTGCATCACGCTGAAGGATTTTCATATATTGAATCATCTTTGCAATCTATTGATACATTCTCATTGGTTATGGTTTATAATTTTTTAATATGTTGTGGAACGAGGTTTGTTAATATTTTGTTTAGTATTTTCACATCTATATTTATAAGGAATATTGGTGTGTGGTTTCCTTTTCTTGTAGTATCTTTGTCTAGTGTTGGTATCAAGATAATGCTGGCCTCAAAGAATGAGTTTGGAGGTGTTCATCTTCCTTGATTTTTTGGAAGATTTTGAGAAGGATTGGTTTTAGTTCTTCATTAAATGTTTGGTAGAACTCACCATTGAAAGCCATCTGGTCCAAGACTTTTCCTTGTAAAGAGATTTTTGATTCTGATTCAATTACCTTACCATTTATAGGTCTATTGAGATTATCTATTTCTTCATAATTAAGTTTTGGTAGATTGTCCATTTTATGTAAGTATCCAATTTGTTAGTGTAAAATTGTTCATAGTACTCTTATAATCCTTTTGTTTCTGTAAAATTGGTAGTAATGCCCCCAATTTCATTTCCTATTTGAGAAATTTGAGCCTTCTGTGTTTTTTTTCTTAGTCCCTTTTTTTAAGTCCCTCTAGCTAAAAGGTTGTCAATTTTTTTTTTACCTTTTCAAAGAAGCAACTTTTGGTTTTATTGATTTTCTCTATTGATTTTCTATTCTCTATTGTATTTTTATCTTTATTATCTTTATTATTTCCTTCCTTCTGCTATATTTGTGTTTAATTTGCTCTCTGGATTTTTATGTATTTGTCTTTTAAGTCCTATACAAAGGAAAAAGTAGAGCTACAAACCAAAATTACAATAATATACACTTTTATATTGGCTATGTATTTCCCTTTATCAGAGATATTTATATCTTTATACACTTTCAAGTTATTGTATAGCTTCTTTTCATTTCAACCTGAAGTACCTCCTTTAGTGTTTTGTGCAGGTCAGCTTTAGTGGAAATAAACTCACTAAACTTTTATTTATCTTGGAATGTCTTAATTTCTCCATTATTTTTGAAGGACAATTTTGTCAAAATGGAATTATCAGATGACACCTTTTTTCCAACACTTTAAATATGTCATCTTCCTTCTTGTGACATTTAAGATTTCTGATGAGAAATCAGCTGATAATTTTACTAAGGATTCCTTGTACAATTCACTTCTTTCTTGCTATTATTAAGATTTGCTGTTTGTCTTTCGACATGATAATGTTTCTCAGTGTGAGTTTCTTTAGGTTCATCTACTTGAAGTTCCACTGAGATTCTTAGAATTATGGATTCATATTTTTGGATCAGATTTGGAAAGTTTTTTATCCTTCTTTCCTCAAATAATCTTTCTGCCCTTTTTTATTTCTCTTTTTCTGGGACTACCATAATGTGTATGTTGATCTACTTTGTAAGTGTCCTGTAAGTCCCTTGGTTCTGTTCTTTATTTTGTGTTTCCTTTCTGTTTCTCAGACTTGATCATTTGAATTGTTTTATCTTCAAGTTAACTGGTTCCTCTACATTCTCGAATCTGCTATTGAACCTCTATAGCAAAATTTTTATTTTAATTATTATACTGTTCAACTCTACAATTTCTTTTGGGTTCCTTTTTATAATGTATATCTCTCTGTTTATATTCTCAATCTGCTCATACATTGTTTCCCAATTTCCTCTATGTCTCTGTCCATATTTTACGTTAGCTCTCTTAACATATTTAGGATAATTTTTTAAAGTTTTTGTATAGTATGTATGATACCTCTTTCAGACATAACTTCTTTCAGTTTATTTTGAAAATTTGAATAAGTTATCTTTTTTATTTCTATGTCTTGTGATTTTTTAAATTTATTTTTATTTTCATTTTTTTTCATTTTATTTATTTTAGAGAGAGAGGGAGAGGGAGAGCATGATAGGATGAGGAGCAGAGAGAGAGAGAGAGAAAGAGAGAGACAGAGAGACAGAAAGACACAGAGAGAGAATCTCAAGTAGGCTCCATGCTCAGTGTGGAGCTTGATGCAGAGTTTGAGCCCACATTTCTGGGATCATGACCTGAGCCGAAATTGAGAGTCGGACACTCAACCAACTGAGCCACACAGGTGCCCCAGCCTTCTGATTTTTTAAAATTGAAAATTGGACATTTAACTATGGTAATGTGGTAACTCTAAAAATCAGAATATCTTCATTCCCAAGATTGCTTTTGTTGTTGTTTTAGATTATTGAAGGATGTAGTTGTCCATTTGAAAGTTTTCTAAACTATTTTTACAAAGAAGACTATTTCTTGTTTTGTATGATCATTGAGGTCTCTATTTCTTTACCTCATGTTAAGCTAATGTTTTGGCAGAGATTTTCTTGAATGCCAAACTAAACTAAAGAAACTAAACTAAACTAAACAAACTAAAGAAACTAAAATAAACACATAAAAACTACACAAAATTAAAAAAAAACAGAGACAGTCATTTTTCCAGTTTAACATATTGACTCTGTGCTGGGACACTCTTTAATCACTCAGGAAAACTTGCTCTGAGCTTAGATCATCCTTAAGGTGATGCCTAAGGTCTTCTTGGTACTTTTCTAAGCTTATGTTTTCTCTGGCCATGCATGTGTTTTTCTAGGTTCTGTTGTATATATGGTTGATTTTGAGTGTTCTCAATTTTCCAAAGTGTTTTGGCCCAGCCTCTCTTTTCTTTTTTCTTTTTCCAAATTGTTATTTTAATACTAGTTAGTTCACATATAGAATAATGCTGATTTCAGGAGTACAATTTAGTGATTCATCACTTACATATAACAGCCAGTGCTCATCATAACAAACGCCCTCCTTAATACTCTTCACCCATTTAGCCCATCCCCCAGTCACTTCTCTCTATCAACCCTCAGTTTGTTCTCTATCTTTAGGAGTCTCTTATGGTTTGTTTCCCATTCTCTCTTTTGTCCCCTCCCCATATACTCACTTGTTTTGTTTCTTAAATTCCACATTAGAGTGAAATCATATGGTATTTGACTTTCTATGACTGATTTATTTCACTTAGCATCATATACTCTAGCTCCATCCATGTCATTTCAAATGGCAAGATTTCAATCTTTTTGATGGCTAAGTAATATTACATTGTATATATATATATATATATATATACACACACACACACACACCACTGTAATATAATATTACAGTATATATATATATATATACACACACACACACACACGCACACACACACACAGACATACACACACACAGACATACACACACACACATACCACTTCTTCTTTATCCATTTATCAGTGGATGAACATTTGGGCTCTTCCCATAGTTTGGCTATTGTTGACAATGCTGCCATAAACATCAGGATGCATGTACCCCTTTGCAACTGTATTTTTGTATCCTTTGGGTAAATACCTAGTACCAAAAAAATACCCCTTTTCTACATCCTCACCAACATCTGTTGTTTCCTATGTTGTTAATTTTAGCCTTCTGACAGGTGTGAGATGATATCTCATTGTGGTTTTGATTTGTATTTCCCTGATGAGTGATACTGAGTGTTTTTTATGTGTCTGTTAGCTATCTGAATGTCTTCTTTGGAAGAATGTCTGTTCATGTATTCTGCCTATTTCTTTTTTTTTTTTTTTCTTTCCAAGATTTCATTTATTTTTCATTTATTTTTCAACTTTTTTTTGAGAAAAAGAGAGAGAGAGAGAGCAAGCTAGGGAGAGGGGAAGCAAGAGAGAGCAAGAGAGAGAGAAAGAGGGAGACAGAGAGAGAGAGAGAGAGAGAGAGAGAGAGAGAATCTTAAGTAGATTCCACACTCATCATGGAGCCCAATGTGGGGCTCAATCCCATAACCCGGGGATTGTGACCTGAGCCATAACCAGGAGTCGGACATTCAACCAAGTCAGGTGACCCCAAGATTTTATTTAAATTCGTTAGTTAATATATAATGTAACATTGGTTTCAGGATTAGAATTTAGTGATTCCTTAATGCCCATCACCCCTATAGCCCATATCCCCATCCACCTCCCCTCCAGCAACCCTCAGTTTGTCCTGTACAGTTAAGAGTATCTTATGGTTTGCCTCCTCTCTGTTTTTAAAGCAGGGATGGGGCCTTCTGTCCATTTCTTAATTGGATTATTTGTTCTTTGGATGTAGAATTTGATAAGTTCTTTATTGATTTTGGATACCAAGCCTTTATCAGATATGTCACTTGCAAATATCTTCTCCCATTCCTTAGGATGTCTTTTAATTTTGTTGATTATTTGTCTTGCTGTGCAGAAGCTTTTTATCTTGATGAGGTCCCAGTAGCTCGTTTTTATTCCTCTAGCTTCCGTCAACATGTCGAGTAAGAAGTTGTTCCAGCTGAGGTCAGAGAGTTTGCTGCCTATATTCTCCTCTGGGGTTTTGATAATTTCCTGTCTCACATTTAGGTCTTCCATCCATTTTGAATTTATTTTTGTGTATGGTGTAAGATAATGGCCAGTTTCATTCTTTTGCATGTTGTTCTCCAGTTTCCCAAAACCATTTGTTGGAGAGGCTGTCTTTTTTTCCATTGGATATTCTTTCCTGCCTTATCCAAGATTAGTTAACCATATAGTTGTGGGTCAATTTATGGGTTTTCTATTCTGTTCTACCGATCAATGTGTCTGAGTTTGTACCAGTACCATACTGTCTTGGTGACTACAGCTTTGTAACATAGCTTGAAGTCTGGAATCATGATGCCTCCAGCTTTGGTTTTCTTTTTGAGGATTGCTTTGGCTATTCAGGGTCTTTTGGGGTTTCATACAAATTGTAGGATTGTTTGTTTTAGCTCTGTGAAAAATGTTGGTAATATTTTGATAAGGATTGCATTGAATGTGTAAATTGTTTTGGGTAGTATCAACATTTTAGCACTGTTTGTTCTTCTAATCCATTGGCATGGAATTTTGTTTCCCATTTCTTTGTATCCTTTTCAATTTCTTTCATCAGTGTTTTATAGTTTTCAGAGTACAGATATTTTACCTCTTTGGTTAGGCTTATTCCTAGGAATCTTATTGTGCAATTGTAAATGGGATCAATTCTTGATTTCTTTTTCTGCTGCTTTATAATTGGTGTATAGAAATGCAACAGATTTCTGTACATTGATTTGATATCCTACACCTTTCATGAATTCATGTATTGGTTCTAGCAATTTTTTGATGGAGTCTTTTTGGTTTTCTACAAAGAATATAATATTGTCTGCAAACAGTGAATGTTTGAGTTCTGTCTTGCCAATTTGGATGACTTTTATTTCTTTTTGTTGTCTGATTGCTGAGGCTAATACTTCCAGTACTATGTTAAATAGCAATGATGAGAGTGGACATCCCTGTGTTTTTCCTAATTGTAGAGGAAAAACTTAGTGTTTCTCCATCGAGGATGATATTAGCTGTGCGTCTTTCATATACGGCTTTTATGATGTTGAGGCAAATTATATCAATCCTTACTTTGTTGAGGGTTTTTATCAAGAATAAATGCTGTACTTTGTCAAATGCTTTTTTGCATTTATGGAGAGGATCATATGGTTCTTTTCCTTTCTTTTATTAATGCCATATATCATGTTGATTGATTGTGAATAATGTACCACATCTGCAGACCAGGGATAAATCCCACTTAAATCATGGTGAATAATTCTTTATTGTACTGTTGGATTTGATTTGCTAGTATCTTGTTGAGAATTTTTGCATTGATGTTCATCAGGGATATTGGCGTGTAATTGTGCTTTTTAGTGGGGTCTTCATCCTGTTTTGGAATTAAGGTAATGTTGGCTTCAGGGGCGCCTGGGTGGCTCAGTCGGTTAAGCGGCCAACTTCGGCTCAGGTCCGTGAGTTCGAGCCCCGCGTCGGGCTCTGTGCTCACAGCTCAGAGCCTGGAGCCTGTTTCAGATTCTGTGTCTCCCTCTCTCTGACCCTCCCCCGTTCATGCTCTGTCTCTCTCTGTCTCAAAAATAAATAAACGTTAAAAAAAATTTAAAAAAAAAAGGTAATGTTGGCTTCATAGAATGAGTTTGGAATTTTCCTTCCATTTCTATTTTATATACACACACACACACACACACACACATATATTGTATATGTTAAATATATGTGTTATATTCAACACGTATATATATGTATATATACACGTATATATATACATATATACATATATACGTGTATATATATATATATAACAGTTTGAGAAGAATAAGTATTAACTGTTTCTTAAATGTCTGGTAGAATTCCCCTGGGAAGCCATGTGGCCCTGGACTTCTGTTCACTGGGAGATTTTTGATGGCTAATTCAATTTCTTTGTGTTTATGAGTCTGTTCAAATATTCTATTTCTTCCTGTTTCAGTTTTGGTAATGTGTATGTTTCTAGGAATTTATCCATTTCTTCCAGATTTCCCAGTTTTTTGGCATATAATTTTTCATAATATTCTCTTATAATTGATTGTATTTCTGTGGTGTTGGTTGTGATCTTTCCTCTTTCATTCGTGATTTTATTTATTTGGATCCTTTCTCTTTTTGAGAAGTCTGGCTACAGGTTTATCAATTTTATTAATTCTTTCAAAGAATCAGTTCTTATTTTCATTGATCTGTTCTTCTGTGGGTATTTTTGTTTGTTTCTATATCATTTATTTATTCCCTAATCTTTATTATTTCCCTTCTTCTGCGTTTTAGGCTTTATTTGGTGTTCCTTTTCTAGGTCCTTTAGGTGTAAGGTTAGATTGCATATTTGAGATGCTTCTTGCTTCTCAAGGTAGGCCTGAATTAATGTATTTTCCTCTTATTTGGACTGTCATGTTTTCATTTTCATTTGCTTCCATGTATTTTTTTTTTTAATTTCCTGGCTAACCCATTCATTTTTTAGTAGGATGTTCTTTAATCTCCATGTATTTGTGGTCTTTTCAAAAATGTTTAATGTTTTTTTAATGTTTATTTAATTTTGAGAGAGAGAGAGAGTGAGTGAGCGAGCAGAAGTGGAGGAGGGGCAGAGAGAGAGAGAGATACAGAATCTAAAGCAGGCTCCAGGCTCTGAGCTGTCAGCACAGAGCCTGACGCGGGGCTTGAACCCATGTACTGTGAGATCATGACCTGAGCCGAAGTTGGACACTCAACCGACTGAGCCACCCACGTGCCCCTCAAATTTTTTTTCTTGTGGTTTACTTCAAGTTTCATAGCACTGTAGTCTGATAATATGCATGGTATGATTTCAATCTTTTTGTTTCTGTTGAGGGCTGATTTGTGACCCAGAATGTGATCTATTCTGGAAAATGTTCCATGAACACTAAAAACACATCTCATCCTGCTGCTCTAAGATGAGATGCTCTGAATATATTTGTTAAGTCCATCTGGTCTAGTGTGTCATTGAAGGCTATTGTTTCCTTGTTGATTTTCTGCTTAGATGATCTGTCCATTGATGCAAGTGGGGTGTTAAAGTCCCATACTATTATTTTATTATTATCAATGAGTTTCTTCACATTTGTGATTGATTTACATGTTTGGGTACCTTCAATTTGGGGCATATTTATAATTGTTAGATTTTCTTCATGGATAGACCACTTAATTATGATATAATACCCTTCTTCAACTCTTGTTACAGTCTTTGTTTTAAAATCTAGCTTGTGTGATAAAAGTATGGCTATTCTGGCTTTCTTTTGGCATCCATTAGCATGATAGATGGATTTTCATCCCCTCACTTCAGTCTGCTTGTGTCTTTAGGTCTAAATGAGTCTCTTGTAGGCAGCATATAGATGGATCTTGTTTTTTTTTTATCCATGCTGGCACCCTATATCTTTTGATGGGAGAATTTAGTCTATTTATATTCAGAATGATTATTGGAAGATATGAATTTAGTGCCATTGTATTACCTTTTGTGTTGGTGTTTCTGATGGTGTTTTCTGGTCCTTTCTAGTCTTTGTTGCTTTGGGTCTTTTTTTCTCTCCACTTAATGAGTCCCCCTCAAATTTTGTGGAGGGCTTGTTTAATGGTCATAAGCCCCTTTATTTGTTGTTTGTTTGGGGAACTCTTTATCTTTCCTTCTATTCTGAGTGACAGTCTTGATGGATAAAGAATTCTTGGCTACATATTTTTTCCCATTCAGCATGTTGAATACATCCTGGCACTCCTTTCTGTCCTGCCAAGTTTCTGTGGAAAGATCTGCTATAAACTTGATCTGTCTTCCCTTGTAGGTTAGGGACATTTTTTTTTCTCTTGCTCTTTCAGGACTCTTTCCTTGTTGGTGTATTTTGTGATTTTGACTATGCTATCCCCGTGTGACCCAGGGTATCCTCAGACTATGCTGGCCATTCCTAGGTCTCTGCACTCCTTTCCTACTGGAGTACGACCACACCTGCCAGGCACTACCCTGGCAATGGCACAGACCTCAAATACTTCAGACTTTGTGCTCCACTGTTTATAAAAACTTGTGGTATTAAGCCCTTCTCCTTTTCCTACTCAGTGGTTTGGGGGGGAAAATTTTTCTTGTGCAATCCCCTGCATGTGTTTTTACTCTTTCTCTCTCTATCTTTCCTTCTTGCTCCTTTCTCCATGATCAGACAACCCGCCCCTCCACAGTGCCCATAGCAATTTTCCCCCAAATCAACTCTCTGCAACTCCTACCTTCCATCATATGGCAGTGTTTTTGTGTTTTTTGTACTTTTTTAAATCACTAGTTATGCAGTTTTTTCTCTCTGACATTGGATTGATTACTTGGGTGTTCAGAATTATTTGATAACATATAACTGGGCTTGAGGACCGAGGCAAGCCTAGGATCCCTGTACTCTCCTGCCATCTTAACCTCCTCCATGGCCCTGCTTCTCCTTTTGGCCTCTGATGACCTATATTCTATTTCCACACACTATCTCTTCCCCAGATGTTTCTGAGATTATAGCCATCTTGTAGCTTTTACAAACAGTGCCCTTCACTTTTCCTGATTGCATCCCAAGTTATGCAAAACAGAGATGAGTGTCTTGTGCCACTCCTTTGGATATGCTCCAGACAAATTTGAACAGATGTGCACAATAATTTGCAAATATAGTTTTCTCTGCTGCCTCTGGTTCAAGGGGGATCTGGGAACTGGGATGCCATCTGCTCAAGACCATGATCACCACTGCACTGGGAAGGAAGTGGTACAAGATGAGTAAAAATGCCACAAAAACGTTCCTACCATTTAAAAGGTAGCTTTTTTCAGGATTGCACATTTTCTTGCTGGCTTTGAAACTTTGTTTTCCAGAGATGCAGCAAAGTTTATGCAGACAACTTCTGTTTTTCTGTTTTGTTTTGTTTTGTTTGGGTTTAAAAAAATTTTTTTTTCTGTTTCTGTGGGAAGGGTGAGAGCTTAAGGTTTCCTAGACCAGCATTTTGCTGTTCTGAAAAATTTTATTATAACTAATGTTTAAACGTATGACACAGCATGTATCAAAAAAAACTTCTTGTATTTAAATGAGGTATATATAAATGAAACAGACAAAAATAAAAGGAAAACCTCTTTTTTTAATGCTACCTTATTCTCCAAGTGCTGAAAATAGGAAGAAAATATAGATCAGTGATGTTAAACTTTTCCAATATGTCACTGACAATTCTTTTTAAAAGTCATTAAAAATGAATTATTAGAAAAATAAAAAGACAAAATATAAACACTATTTTCTTAATGAGAGAAATAGATAAAAATTATTCTGTGATAGTTCTGTAGATGTTCCTAAAAGGTTCTTTCTCAATACTAATTAGTAACCTCTAGTTCTCAACCCGACCACTTTGTGTGGTCTAGGTTGATGATTATCTATCTGTCTTATGAATTAGAAAGACTCATGAGAACAAAGGAATAAATTGCTAAGGGAAAGGGTAAGGTTATTTTGACTGATATGAAAATTGTGTATACATGAAATCATCTAAAACATTGAAGACAGGGAATCATTTGGAAAACATATTGCCCCAAATATGGTAAAAAGTTAATAACTACGTAATGATTTATAAACAGTGCATACAAAAAGAGAAGTAAATCAGTAATATCTTAATAGCTAATTGAACAAAGACCCATACACCAATTATAAAATTAAAACTGGCAATGAAAGTGGAAAGCATGTGATTTCCTTTCAAGAGAAGAAAATATCAATCACGCTAAAGCCTGATACATTTTTTTGCTACAAAGTTATTTTTAAAATTGTCCTCATAATTTAGAAACTAGGTCAAAGGTTTATGCTGAAAGATAATTACTTGTTAGTCATAGGAGCAAAACAAGGCACGTTAAAAAAACAAACAAACAAACAACTCTACATTTCTAAAGTGGAGTACTCGGTACGTTTTGACCGAAAGTGAGGTATGTGCCATAATGGTTAAGAGCTTGGGCTGTGAAAGTGAACTATTGGGAATGATTTCCACCTTTAACAAATACTACCTGTGTAACCTTGATCAAGTTAGTCTGTGCCTCTCTTTCTCATCTGTGCAGCAGTGATAATAGTTTTATTTTATAGGCTTGTAGTGAAGATCAGGGAGTGAACACATGTCAAACTTTGCTTGGCTCAGACACAGCCCTCGGCAACTAGTAACAATGATTATTATTAAACACCTCCAATTACACATAGGACAAGCCTGCAGGGTTTGCCAAAGAGACCTGTTTAGAATCGTTCTTTACTCATTTTGACCGGAGTTTAGAAGAACTTACACCAGAGGCACACAGGATGAAGCAGGAAACATTTTTCTTGATTATGTTGTTTCATCTACATTCCTAGTTACTCATCTCTGAGCTTCATGCAACTAGTACATTTCAAAACATCATGCCTCCAAGAATGCAGTTTTATATACTCTATACAGTAGGGGTCACGATGGTGACTCTTCTCACAGTAGGAGTCTTAGAGCTGGCTGTGGAACCTTCTAGCCAGATTCTGGGGATCTAGGTGAAGGCATTTAGGATTGCGAACTCTGCAAAGCTGGGTACCAGACATTGGATCATGAGACCCTGTATTCTCTCAGGAACAGTGATGCCAGTTAAAAGATCACATCAATGTTAGAGATTTGTTAGTGGCAATTACTGTCTCCTTAATACTTTAACAATATATCCCACATTTTCAGTTGTTAACCTGTTATTGTAAGAAAAAAAACCAATAACAATAGTAATACAATCGCAAACTGAGGGAAATTTCCAAATGTGACTTTCTTCAAACCATGCTTTCATTTTTTAAAGAACTTTTATTTTTCATTATAATTGGGTAACATACAGTGCAATTTTGGTTCCAGGTGCACAATATACTGATTCAACATTTTCATACAACACCCAATGCTCATCAGAAGTGCACTCCATGGGACGCCTGGGTGGCTCAGTTGGTTAAGCCTCCGACTTCGGCTCAGGTCATGATCTCAGGTTCGTGGGTTCCAGGCCCATGTCGGGTTCTGTGATGACAGCTCAGAGCCTGGACCCTGCTTTAGATTCTGTGTCTCCTTCTCTCTCTGCTCCTCCCCGCTCATGCTCTGTCTCTCTTTCTCTCAAAAATAAATAAACATTAATTTTTTTTAAATAAAAAAAAGTGCACTCCTTAACCCCATTACTTATTTCACCCATCCCCCCCACCCACCTCCCTTCTGTTAACCAGCAGTATGTTTTCTATTGTTAAGAGTCTGTTACTTGATTTGACTCTCTTTCTTTCTCTCTTTTTTCCCCCCACATGCTCATTTGTTTTGTTTCTTACGTTTCACATATGAGTGAAATCATATGCTATTCATATTTCTCTGACTGACTTATTTTGGTTAGCATTATACCCTCTAGCTCCATCCACATCATTGTAAATGCAAGATTTCATTCTTTTATGAGTGAGTAATATTCATATATATATATATATATATATATATATACATACATATATCACATCCATTCATCCATTCATCTATTGATAGACATTTGGGCAGCTTCATAATTTGGCTATTGTAGACAATGCTACTATAAACATCAGGGTTCATGTATCCTTTTGAATATGTCTTTTTGTATTCTGTAGGTAAATACCCAGTAGTATGATTGCTGGGTCATGGAATGGTTCTATTTTAAACATTTTGATAAACCTCCATACTGCTTTCCACAGTGGCTGCACTAGTTTGCATTCCCATCAATAGTGCACAAGGGTTCCCTTTTCTTCACATCCCTGCCAACGCCTGTGGTTTCTTGTGTTGTTGATTTTAGCCATTCTGACGGGTGTGAGATGATGTCTCATTATAGTTTTGATTTCTATTTCCCTGGTGATGAGTGATGTTAAGCATCTTTTCATGTGTCTGTTGGCCATCTGGATGTCTTCTTTGGAGAAATGTCTGTTCATGTCTTCTTCCCATTTTTTATTAGATTATTTGTTTTGAGGTGTTGAGTTATATCAGTTCTTTATACATATTGGATAATAAACTTCTCTTGGCTATATCATTTGAAAATATCTTCTCTCATTCAGTAGGTTGCCTTTTAGTTTTGTTGATTGTTTCCTTTGCTTTGTAGAAGCTTTTTATTTTGATGTATGCCAAATAATTTATTTTTGCTTTTGTTTCCCATGCCTAAGGAGACACATCTAGAAATAAATTGCTACAGCCAGTGTCAGAGAAATTACTGCTTGTGCTCTGTTCTAGGATTTTTATGGCTTCAGGTCTCACATTTAGGTGTTTAATTCATTTTGAATTTATTTTATTTTTGTGTATGGTATAAGAAAGTGGTCCAGTTTCATTCTTCTGCATGTTGCCGTCCAGTTTTCCTGAATGATTTGTTGAAGAGACTGTCTTTTTGCCATTGGATATTCTTTCCTGCTTTGTGAAAGATTAATTAAACCACATAATTGTAGGTTAATTTCTGGATTTTCTCTTCTGTTCTATTGATTTATGTATCTCTTTTTGTGCCAGTATCATACTGTTTTGATTACTACAGCTTTGTAATATAACTTGGAGTCTGAAATTGTGATGCTTCCTGATTTTGTTTTTCAAGTTTGCATTGGCTATTCTTGGTCTTTTGTGTTTTTATACAAATTTTAGGGTTTTTTTTCCTAGTTCTAAACAAAATGCTGTTGGTATGTTTACAGGGATTGCATTAAATCTGTTGATTGTTTGAGTAGTATGGACAATTTTAAAGTCTTTCTTCTACCAATCATGAGCATGGAATGTCTTTCCATTTCTTTGTGTCATATTGAATTTCTTTCATAAGCATTTCATAGTTTTCAGAGTACAGATCTTTCACCTCTTTGGTTAGGTTTATTACTAGGTATCTTAATTTGAGAGGTCCAATTGTAAATGGAATTTTTTTCTTTCTGCTGTTTCACTATTGGTGTGTAAAAATGCAACAGATTTCAGTACATTGACTTTGTATCCTTTGAATTTACTGAATTCATTATCAGTTCTAGTGGTTTTGGTGGAGTCTTTCAAGTTCTCTATATATAGAATTATGTAATCTGCAAATAGTAAAGGTTTTACTTCTTAGTTACTGATTTGGATGTGTTTTGTTTCTTTTTGTTGTCTGATTGCTATGGCTAGGACTTCCAGTACTATATTAAATGAAAGTGGTGAGAGTGAACATCTTCCTCTTGTTCCTGACCTTGAGGGAAGCTCTCAGCTTTTTACCATGTGGATGATGTTAGCTTGGGTTTTTCATACAATGCCTTTATTATGCTGATGTATGTTCACTCTAAACCTACTTTCCTGAGGGTTATAATCATGAATGGATGTTGTACTTTACCAAATGTTTTTTTCTGTATTTGTTGAAATTATCATATAATTTTACCCCTTCTTTTATTAATGTATGTATCACATTAATTTACTTGCAGATATTGAACCAACCTTGCAACCAGGAACAAATTTCACCTGGTTGTTGTGAATGACATTTTAAATGTATTATTGAATTTTTGCTAGTGTTTTGTTGAGGATCTTTACATCTGTGTTCATCAGAGATATTGGCCTGTAGTTCTTGTTTTTAGTGATGTCTGTATTTGGTTTTGGTATTAGGGTAATGGTGGTCTCATAGAATGAATTTGGAAGTTTTTCTTCCTTTTCTATACAGTAAAACCTTAGTTTGTGAGCATAATTCATTCTGGAAACATGCTTGTAATCCAAAGCACCTGTATTTCAAAGTGAATTTTCCAATAAGAAATAATGGAAATTCAGATGGTTCATTCCACAACCCCAAAATACTCATATAAAAATGATTACAATACTGTAATATAATGCAAAACAATAAAGAAAATACAAAATATAAAGAAAATAAACAAATTAACCTGTACTTACCTTTGAAAACCTTCATGGTTGCTATGAAGGAGATAAGAGAGAGGAGGGTTATTGTGTAGGATGACTTTCTCTATCACTAACAGGATCACTGCTATATATTGGCTCAATGGAATCTTTTTTTTTTTTTTTTTTTTTGTGCAACTTTAACAAGGAACCTATCCAATGACCCATAATGAAGTAAAACATTCATAAGCTTCCTCTTGTGACAAAAAATACACTAGTGGCGGTTGTGGGCACCTTCCAATGTTCTGAAAACTCATTGATTTCTGCCAAACACCAATACCTGAGACCAAGCATCTGAGCATGGGAGACAATCAACCACAATCCCAGAGAGAGAGAGAGAGAGAGAGAGAGAGAGAGAGAAGAACCATTGGCTTAGCTGTGATCATGTGACATTTGGCGTCAGGTACTACTTGTATTGCAAGGCATTGCTTATTTATCAAGTTAAAATTTATTAGAAATGGTCACTCATCTTGTGGAACAATTGCAGAACAAGTTACTCACAATCCAAGGTCTTACCATATTTTGAAATAGGTGTTAACTCTTCTTTAAAAAAATTTTTTTAAATGTTTATTTATTTTTGAGAGAGACAGAGTGTGAACTGGGGAGGGGCAGAGAGAGACACACAATCTGAAGCAGGCTCCAGGCTCTGAGCTGTTAGCATACTTAACCAACTGAGCCACCCAGATGCCCGTCACTCTTCATTAAATGTTTGGTAGAATGTGCCTGTGAAGATCTTAACTTTTATTTGTTTCAAGCTTTTTGATTATAGACTCATTTTTTTTTTTTTTTTTTGCTGTTACTGGTATATTCAAATTTTCTATTTCTTTCAGTTTTGGCAGTTCATATGTTTCTAGGAATTTATCCATTTCTTCTAGGTTGTCCAATTTGTTGACATATGCTTTTTCATAATATTCTTTTATAATTGTTTGTATTTCTATGGTGTTGGTTGTGATTTCTCCTCTCTCATTTGTGATTTTATTTATTTGAGTCATTTTTTTTTTCTTGATAAGTCTGGCTAGAAGTTTATCAATTTTATTGATTTTTCCCAAGAACCAGTTTTTGGTTTCATTGATCTGTTTTATTTTTTTTTTTTTTAATATTTTTTTAGTCTCTATAGCATTGTTTTTTAAATCTGTATTATTCCCTTCCTTCTGCTGATTTTAGGTATTGTCTGTTCTTTTTCTAGCTCCTTTAGGTGTAGGTTTAGGTTGTTTGAGATTTTTCTTGCTTCATGAATTAAGCTTTATTACTATAAACTTGCCTGTTAGAATTGCTTTTGCTTTATCTCAGAGGCTTTGGACACTTGTGTTTTCATTTTCATTTGTTTCCATATACACTTGAATTTCTTATTGGATTTCTTGGCTGACTCATTCATTGTTCAGTAGCACGTTATTTTACTTCCATGTATTTGTGATCTTTCCAGATATTTTCTTGTGGTTAACTTCTATTTTTATAGCATTGTGGTCAAGAAAGACGCATGGTATGTCTTCAATCTTCTTTAATTTTGTTGAGGCTTGTTTTGTGGCCTACTGTGTGATGTATTACAGAGAATATTCCATGTGAACTTGAAAAGAATGTATATTCTGCTGTGTTAGGAAGGAATGTTCGGAATATACGTGTTAAATCCATCTGGTCCAGTGTATCATTCAAAGCCATTGTTTCTGTATTGATTTTCTGTTTAGATGAGCTGTCCTTTGATGTAAGTGGGTGTTAAAGTCTCCTACTATTATTGTATTATTATTTATTAGTTCCTTTATATTTGTTATTAACTGTTTTATGTATGGGTGCTTCCATGTTGTGTGCTTAAATATTTATAATTGTTAGGCCTTCTTGTTGGATTGTCTTCTTTATCAATACATAGTGTTTTTCTTTTTTTTTTTGTTACACAGTCTTTGTTTTAATATCATATTGGACAATATAAGTATTGTTACTCATAATATATATCAACTTTCTTCTGGTATCTATTTTCATGATAGATATTTCACTATCCTTTCATTTTCAATCTGTTGTGTCTTTAGGTCTAAAATTAGTCCATTGTAGGCGGCATATAGTTGGGTCTTTTTGTTAATCCATTATGTAATTCTATGTCTTTTGATTGGAGCATTTAATCCATTTACATTCAAAGTAACTATTGATATATATGTATTTATTGCCATTTTATTACTTGTTTTGTGGTTTCTTCTGAAGATTTTCTGTGATCTTTTCTTGTGTTTCTCTCTTTCATGGTTTGCTGATTTTCTTTAGTGATATATTTGGATTTAGTTCTCTTTATTCTTTGCGTATTTATTTAATTTGTAGTTACCATTAGGTGTGTATATAATATCTTCAGTATATAGCAGTCATTTAGGTTCGAACCTATTCTTTACTCCTCCTCTCCCTAGGATTTAGGTAAATGATGTCATATTTTACATCCTTTTATTTTTGAGTTTCTTGACCAATTTTTTTTAACAGAAATATTCATTTTGACTGTCTTTGTATTTCCTACCTTCATACTGTCACTTTTGGTGTTTTCACTCAAAATGTCTTCTTTAATATTTCTAGTTGGGACTGAGTTAGTGGTCATGAATTCCTTTAGTTTTTGTTTGGGAAACTCTCTATCTCTCATTCTTTTCTGAATGACAGCTTTTCTGGATAGAGAATTATTGGCTGGAGATTTTTCCCATTCTGCACTTTGAATATATATGACACTCCTTTCTGGCTTGGAAAGTTTCTGCTGAAAAACCTGCTGATAGCCTTATGGAGTTTCCCTTGTATGTTACTGCCTTCTTTTTGTCTTGCTGCTTTTAAATATTTCTTCTTTTTCACTATATGTTGTCAATTACAATATGTCTTGATGTGCATGTGCCTTTGTTAACTTTGTTGAGGGCTCTCTGTGCCCCCTATAGCTGGATATCTGTTTCTTTCCCCAGATTAGGGAATTTTTCAGCTATTATTTCTTCACACAAATTTTCTGCCCCCCTTTCTCCCTCTTCTTCTTCTGGGACTCCTATATAATTAATGTTATTACAATTGATGGAGTCACTGAGTTCCCTAAGTCTATTCTCATTTTGCATAAATCATGTTTCTTTGTTCAGCTTGATTGCTTTCCATTACTTTGTCTTCTATGTCACTAATTTGTTTATCCATTTCTTCCCCTTTATTCTCTATTACATCAAATGTGTTTTTAATCTTGCTTACTGCACTCTTCATCTCCAATTGGTTCTCTTTTAATGATTGTGGTAAGGGTCTCACTGATGTCTTCCACTCTTTTCTCAATTCCAGTGAGTGTCCTTATGATCATTGCTTTAAATACACCATTAGTCATGTTACTTATATCTATTTCACTTAGACCTTGAGCTGTGGCCTTGTCCTGGGTTTTTTTTTTTTTTTTTTTTTTACATCTGCAACAATTTTCTCTGTCTTATTTTGTCTTTGTCTCTGTGCCTGTGTCTCTGAGTTAAGTCAGCTACATCTGTTCTCGAGGGTAATGGCCTTATGAAGAAGAGATCCCATAGTTCCCTGCAGTGTAGTGTCCCCTGTTCCCCAGGTCCTGGAGATTCAGAGAGTGTCTCCTAATATGTGCTGCATGTGGTTTGCTGTTTTGTCCTGGGCACTTTATGCTTCAGGCGATTCATGTGTAAAGGCTCTCTCT
This sequence comes from Panthera uncia, assembly GCF_023721935.1. Lineage (NCBI taxonomy): Eukaryota > Metazoa > Chordata > Mammalia > Carnivora > Felidae > Panthera > Panthera uncia. The sequence continues at coordinate 65,951,958 of NC_064816.1, read as the reverse complement.
GCCTCTTATAGGCAGTGTTTGGTCCCTTCCTGAAATTGGTGTATTTTAACTAGGTGTGCTTGTGAAATGATACCTATAACTGGCCATCAGAACCCAGGCCTTACAAAATTCCTGGGTGGGAGATGCAGTGTGAGCTGGGGTTTGTGATGGTCTTTTAGGGGAGGTCTGCTGTGCTGAGACTTAGGCAAGCATGACTGGGAAAAGTGACTCAACTGGAACATGGGGTAGGGTGCCTTGTGTAGGCAAATTAGGTAGCAAGTCTCAGAACTGTGCTGGTTCTTACAGGTGGCCCTGTGATTTCCTTTGTCCCTTTGTTCCCAGAAGGGTCTCTCTGTGGATGTTGCTTCTCTGGGACACACTCCAAGACATACTTTGAGGTGAGCAAATAACTTCTCCACTGTGTGCCCCAGGCACTCTTCAGATCACTGTTTCCAAACCACATATGTGTGGACTCTTTGCCCTGCTTTCTCTCCAAAAGCCACCCTAATGTCTCTGGGTTCCCCCTGAGCCAAGCCTGCTGACCTTTAAAACTGTAGGATTTAAGCCCTATTCATTGCAAGAACTCATGAAATTCAGTCACCCTTGTTTTCTAAGCCAATTGCTATGGGGATTCATCTTCCCCATGTGGCTCCTTGTATGCTAGTCTGTCTCTCATCTCTCTCCACAACTGGAGCTCCCCAGCACAGCAAGCACAATCCATTTTTCTTAGAAACTGTGTCTCCACACTTCCTACATTCTTCAATGTGACCTCTTGCTACCTTCAGTTGTGGAGTTTGTTCTGCCAGTTTTCAGGTTGATTTTTGGGATATTTAAGATGTTTTGATAGTTGTTGTGCTGTATTCAAGGGACAAGTCAAGCCTAGTCAAGCGTCCCAACCATGCTTTCTTAGTTGGCCTCCAAGAACATTCCCTGTGTGGAAGCTGGAGACCTTTCACAAATCCCTTTCTTCTCTTCTCACTGAACTGTGTTGCTGCCATTGGAACCTAGAAGTTCCTGACCACCCGAAAACCCTCTTTAGAGGTCTCTTGTCTGTATGTGCTTGTCCTGGTAAGGGTCCAATCCACACTCCTAGCTTCTGTCCTGTCACACATTTAGGATTCATCATAGCAATATTTACAGGTTTTCTGGTCCATGTGTATATCTTCTGAAGATAAGTTGCTTTGAGAAAGATGGAGAATTGAAGAACCCAACTTTGAGGCCAGGTTTCATATTCAGTAGCAAGTAGGCTCTGTTAGGGGAAAAAGAAAGCTATGAGATTTAAAAAATCAATGGGAGACAAACCATCTGGAAGAGAGTAAATGTTGCTGATTGCTTGCCTGGACTTAATCAGTTTTCTGTAGATTTTTCTGTAGATTTTTCTGTAGATTTCCAACTACAGCCTGCTTCTTACCTCAGTTTTTCAACTTGGACATTGGGCTTCTGAATATACCTTGAAATGCTTCTCTGCCTCTTCATGTAATCCTCTCTCTGAACTCATCTTTCAAAACACATCTTTTAAGAGTTTGACTCATACTTAATACACAATATTACTATAGTTACTAGCTGTGGTTATAGCTCATTTCAATCTGTTTTATTGCGTGGACAACTTGTGTTTCTTATTTCTATTAAACTATTCACGATCATAACAGAAACACTTAAAATCCCTTGTCAAGAGATTGTGTAATGGCATTTGTCAAGAGTATTAAGAGAAAATAAACTACATTGCAGAAGAATTCTCTGATTTAAAAAAATACATATATCTGAAGACACATGCTTGAGTAGATTACACTGCAAACCTGGCCCATTTCCATTCATTAGTTATATCAGTGGGAAGAACACAACTTGTAGATAAAAGAACATATCTGTAGGCATGATAAATTTATCTGTGATTGGACCAATTGGGATTTTGTGGTCTGAAGCATTATGCATTTGTCAGTCTTGTTTAATTGTTTTCAGCAAAGTGACTCAATCATATTATTCATGTCATTGAGGGAAAAAAAAGGAAATGGTCTAAAATTAGCTTGTGTACCAACTCCAGGCAATTGGTCTTTGTCCAGACACATTTTTCTATCTGCTGTTAGAGCCTTGTTGTAAAACTTAGAACCCTTTGTGCAGAATCACAGCCCATTAGCCATCTGTTTGTCTGTAACCTACCTTTCTTCTTATAATGTAAGGAGTTCATTATTTTGCATGTTAAGAGACATTTGACTTTCATAACATTTATCTAAAAATATCTCATATCTATTAAGGAATAACAGCAGATAGAAAAAAGAATCTCACATTGAAACAATTTTCATAAACATACGTTTAAGGATAAATTGATTTAAAACATGGGAACTTCAAGGGGCACCTGAGTGGCTTAGTTGGTTAAGCATCTGACTTTGTCTCAAGTCATGGTCTTGCAGTTTGTGAGTTTGAGCCCCACATCAGGCTCTCTGCTGTCAGAGTGGAGCCCGCTTCAGATTTTCTTTCCCCCTCTCACTCTGCCTCTCCCCACTTGAGAAAGACTCTCTCTGTCTTTCTCAAAATAAATAAATAAACTTAAAAAAAGGGAACTTCACATAAAACGGTAACAAAACAAGAAAACGACAAAAATAGCTTCCTAAATAAATAATGCATTGCAGTAGAAAGTGAAAAATCTTCTTGCATTATAAAGTACATGAAGAGTCAGCATAGCTTTATGAATTTCAGAGAGAAATATGAATACTCTGAAAGTGTGTAACACATGATTATCAAAGAAGTTTGCCTTTGTTCCCTGACTAAAGTAGCAAAAGCAGAGTTTGATAGCTCCTCCAAGCCACCCCCAAAGTAACATTGGACAAAAAAGAAAAAAAAAAAACCAGGGGCACCTGGGTGGCCGAGTGGGTTGAGCATCTGACTTCCGCTCAGGTCATGATCTTGTGGTTTCTGAGTTTGAGCCCAACATCGGCCTCACTGATATCAGCTCAGAGCCCGCTTTGGATCCTCTGTCCCCCTCTCTTTGGCTTTCCCCAACTTGTGCTCTCCCCCATCCCCCCCAAAAAGGAAAAGAGAAAAACTGTAAGTTGATTAAAAGACTCAGTAGAGGTGGCTTGCAGTTGTGTTGCTTCTCAACTGTCTGGAGAAGTCACTCTAGATACCTTGGGTAGTGGTTGTCTGTTATCTCATTCATCATTCAGCATTTAACACAGTGCTGGCATTTATTAGGCGGATTTATTTTTTTAACTTCTTTTTCTAAATACAGACATATCTTCAGTAATATTGAACACTTTGAAAATACAAAAAGGATAAGAAATAAAACATGTTTGCATAGTTCCACCACACTGTGATAAAATTCTGAGCTCTTTTTTATCATTTATCTGTTAGCTTTTTGATGCATTTATGAATGTGTATACACATATGCAAAAACACAATTGGAATTATATTTTATATGCCTTCAGAATATTTTTAAATTTTTTATCACTAAAATAATTGTACCTATTTTTAATTTTATTGTTTTTTTAAATTTTTTACTTAAATTTTAGCTTGTAGTGTAATAATGGTTTCAGGAGTACAATTTAGTGATTCATCACTTACATACAACACCTAGTGCTCATCATAACAGGTGTCCTCTTTAATACCCATCACTCATCTAGCCCATCACTGCCCCCCGCCTCCCTCCATCAACCTTCAGTTCATTCTCTGTCTTTAGGAGTCCCTTACGGTTTGTTTCCTCGCTCTCTCCACCCCCCTTTCCATATGTTCATCTGTTTTGTTTCTTAAATTCCATGTTAGGGTGAAACCATATGGTATTTATCTTTCTCTGACTGACTTATTTCACTTAGCATTATATACTCAAGTTCCATCCACATTATTGCAAATAGCAAGCTTTTAGTCTTTTTGATGACTGAGAAATATTCCATTGTGTATACAAACCACTTCTTCTTTATCCATTCATCAGTGGATGGACATTTGGGCTCTTTCCATTGTTTGGCTATTGTTGATAATGCTGCTAAAAACATCAGGATGCGTGTACCCATTTGAATCTGCATTTTTGTAACTTTTGGGTAAATACCTAGTCATGCAATTGCTGGGTCATAAGGAAGTTTTGTTTTTAACTGTTTAAGGAAATTCCATGCTGTTTTCCAGAATGGTTGCACCAGTTTTCATTCCCACCAACAGTAAAAGTGGGCTCCCTTTTAGCTGCATCCTCACCAACATCTGTTGTTTCCTGTGTTGTTAGAGTTAGCCATTCTGACAGGTGTGAGGTGGTATCTCATTGTGGTTTTGATTTGTACTTCCCAGATGATGAGTGATGTTGAGCATCTTTTCATGTGACTGTTATCCATTAGGATGTCTTCTTTGGGAAAATGTCTATTCATTTCTTTTGCCTATTTCTTAACGTGCTGTTTGTTTTTTGGGTATTGAGTTTGATAAGTTCTTTATAGATTCTGGATTCTAACCCTTTTTCCAATATGTCATTTGCAAATATCTTCTTCCATTCCATAGGCTGCTTTTTAGTTTTGTTGATTGTTTCCTTCACTGTGCAGAAGCTTTTTATCTTGATGAAGTCCCAATAGGTCATTTTTGCTATGATTTCCTTTGCCTACAGCAACATGTTGTGTAAAAATTGTTGGGGCTGGGGCACCTGGGTGGCTCAATTGGTTAATCATCCAAATTTGGCTCAGATCATGATCTCATGGTTTGTGAATTCGAGCCCCGCTTCAGGCTCTGTGCTGTCAGCGCAGAGCCCGCTTTGAGCCTTCTGTCTCCCTCTCTCTCTGCCCCTCTCTTGTGTGCACTCTCTCTCTCTCTCAAAAATAAACATTAAAAAAAAATAAGAGGTCAAAGATGTTGTTGCCTGTGTTCTTCTCTATAAATTTGATGGTTTCCTGTCTCGCATTCAGGTCTTGCATCCATTTTGTATCTATTTTGTGTATAGTGTGTATACACTATATTTTGTGTATGGTACATTCAACATTTAAAGCTGTTTCTTCTGATATTTAACTTTGTATTTCTAAATACTTATACCACTGTTGTATAATTATTCAGTTAACAGTTTTACCAGTTTCCTTCTTACTAAAAGAGATGATGATTTAATTTTCTTATATTTTTCACGTCCACACTCACCATTCTTTCCATCGTTAAAGACAATCCCATGTGACCCTTTTGGACATTAATATCACAATTATATCAGTTTTCCTAATATCGAAACGTTTGCATGCTTTCAGATCTTTGTTATATAACTTTGGCTATTTTGTTTCCTTTAATAACTTAGAGGTTTTCACTTATATTTTTGTTCATATATTTTCTCCTACCTACTTTCTTTGAAGTTACATTTTCTAACTGGTTGAGGGGGTTATCTATTATTATTCTATTTTGTTTAATAATAGGTACAATTGTCACTTTTTTTCCTAAGTGTACCATAGGTATATGAAATTATGTAATGGGAAGGGAAGAAACAGAACAAATTTGATCCACTAGACTAGAAATACAAACATGTCATGTTTGTTTGTTTGTTTGTTTATTCTAAATAACACCAATTTGACTCAGTTCCCACATACTGGTTGTATTAGGAAATTTAAAGTCAGAATTGTGAAGATCTTTTTTATGCATGTAGGTTTTAAATTTTATTTTAATTCAATGAAAAGGACTGAGAGGTCTACTTTAATGACACAGTCCTATAATATTTTTGTCTACTTAAAATTTTATAATACAAGTTTGCTACAGCTGTATCTAAATGTGATTATAGAAATATTTTCAACATATAAAGCTTCTTCTTAATGATGGATCAACATTTATCAATTAAAAGCACGCTATCTTGTTTGACACTTATTCTTGAAAATTCAGATTTGCCTGATGTTACATCACTAATTAATTTTGATCCACATTATTTTTCAATGTTGTGTTTCTCCCAAGCAAAGCTAGTAAGATTTTTAAAGCATATGTGTTTTTATTTAACATATTGTAGAATTAAGTTTCTTTTTCCTAAAAGACTGTTTTTTTTAGTGTTTAAATAAACATAGAGCACAAGCAGGGGCAGAGAGAGAGGGACACACAGAATCTGAAGCAGGCTCCAGGCTCTGAGCTGTCAGCACAGAGCCTGATGCAGGGCTCAAACCCAAGAACTGTGAGATCATGACCTGAGCCCAAGTTGGACGCTTAACCAACTGAGCCACCTAGGTGCCCCTTAAATTTCTTTTTCTTTTGGTATAGTAGGTTTTAAAATTGTAGATAATTCTTAATAGTTAGGATTATATTTGATAGGTTGATAACAATGCTAATAACTTAAAGGGCATTGCTCTTTAGAATAGATACACAACTTACCAGTGTTATTGACAAAAGCAAAAGAAGAAAAAAAAATAGACATGTAGACTCCATGAGGAATGAGAAGGAAAATGTACCATAAAGGAGGATTTTTTAAACCTTGAAAAACTGCTGCTTATAAGTGAAAAGCAACTTTGAAAACCAAGATAAAAAAAAAAAAAAAGAAAACCAAGATAAATAGCATGATTTCCTAGAAAAGAAATAAACTACCCAAATTACCCAAGTAGAAGTGGAAAATTTTAATGGATCAATTAGAATAAAAGAAATCCAGGAGGTAATAAAAGATATCCTATTGAAAAGGGCACCTGGACCAGGTTTCTTCACAGCTGAATTTTAAATAATCTATTAAAGACTGACAATGCTATTGAAACTATCCTTGGCCATAAAGAAGATATAAATCTTCCTGTTTCACTTTACAAAGCCAGTAAAATTTTAATAATAAAATTTTATCATGATAGCACCTAAAGTAAAATTATAGAAAATCTCAATTTTAAGTAAAAACCAGTTCATTTTAAGTAAAATGTTAGCAAGGAACCCAGAATTACATCAAACGAATAATACACTATGACCAAATAGGTTTTGTACAGAAATGAAAGTATTTAAATATAAATGTATGTATCAAATAATCCATTACATCAATAAATCATAAGGGGGAAAAAGATCATATTCTTTGATGCTGAAAGAGTACCTCATAAAATTCATAAGCCATTCCCTTTTTTTCCAGCAAAAATTAAAACAATGGCACAGGTAATGAATTCATACCTCTTCAAAAGAGGGTTTACAGTGAAAAGTCTTTTCCACTTGTCCTGACATTGAAACTACAGAATATCAAAGGAAAAAAAAAATCTTAAAAGCAGCTGGAAAGGAATAAAGATTGCTACGAAAGAGTGACCCACTTCTAACAAACAGCTCAAAATTTGAAATGAGTAAAATAATATTTTTAATATGTAACAGAAAATAACTGTGACATATTTCTTCACTGAATAAAAATGTTTCAAGAAATCAGGTAAAATAAAGACATTTTTAGGGAAAAAAAAAAAAAAAAGCTGAGACAGTTCACTACCAGACCACCATTAAAGGGAATTCTAAAGAATGTACTTCAAGAGAGAAAGGTTTCTTGAAGGTCTAAGATGCAGGACAGAATTATAAACAGAGATGTTTGTAAAAGAAAAATTGGTGAAATAAAGAAAACAAAAGTGAAATAATTTGTAGAGTAGGTGAAAAATGAATAATAGCAATAGCATATAAGTTGAAAGGAGGCAATGATAGCTAAAATTCTCTTATATACTTGAATTTTTAAAAAGAAGATAGATACTGATTAACTTTAGGGTAATTGATTAAATATCAGAAACATAATAAAAAACTGTACAGTGTAAAGAAAAACATAATGACATAATAAACTTAATAATAATGTAAATATAAAACACAAACACTTTGGAAGTGATTCTTAAAAGAACGTATTTCCAAATAATATAACTAAAATTGAAGGGAAAAAAAAGATTGAGAGTTGTAGAATGAGAAATAACATAGCATGCAAACATTAATTAAACTGGATGCCATCTTGATAACATACAAAGTAGATTTTAATGAAAAAAAAATTACCAAATTTTAAAATGTTTACTACTGACTGATAAAGGTAAACATGTATGTACTAATAATATAGCATCAAAATACATAAGGTATAAATAGAAGAAAAGTTACAAGAAGATATTAAGAGATCTGACTTAAGAGTAATATGTTTTTGGGGTGCCTAAGTGGCTCAGTAGGTTAGCATTTGATTTTGGCTCAGGTCATGATCTTGCAGTTCATGAGCTTGTGCCTGGCGTCGGGCTCAAAGCTGACAGCTTAGAGCCTGGAGCCTGCTTGGGATTCTGTGTCTCCCTCTCTCTGTGCCCTTCCCCTGCTCACACTCTGTCTCTCTCAGAAATAAATAGACATAAAACATTTTTTTAAAAAGAGTAATAGGTTTTTAACATCCTTTTAGAAACTGACAAATAATGACACATTCAAAAATTAGTAAAGACAGAAATATGACTAAGATAATTTACATGTCTTACTAATAAACACATAGAATATTATGCCTAACAACTGGAAATGCACATTATTTTCAAGAAACCATAAAGCATTATGAAATGTGACCAAAATATAGACCAAAAGTTATGTTCAATATATTTCTAGGGTTTGGTAACATACATTCAAAACCTTTTTATTAAAATTTGTGGGATGAAGCTAAGGATACAGTTAGAGAGAAATTTATAGCTGTAAAGTCTTACATTAGAAAAGAAATCCCATGGGGTGCCTGGGTGTCTCAGTCTGTTAAACGTCTGACTCTTGATTTTGGCTGAGGTCATGATCTCATGGTTTGTGAGACGGGCCCCCCCCCCCCCCCCACATCGAGCTCTGAGCTGGACTTGGAACCTGCTTAAGATTCTCTCTCTCCTTCTTCCTCTGCCCCTCCCTTGCTCACACTCTCATTCTCTCTCAAAAAAAAAAAAAAAAAGTGAAAAATAAAAGAAATCCTAAAATTTAAGAAGCTAATCTTTCAACTAAAGAACTATATAAGAACAAAAAAATAAATCAAGGAATGAAATAATAAAGATATGAACAGAAATTAATGAAATAGAAAACAAAAATCTAGTAAGAGTATTAAAAAAGCCAAAAATTGGTTCTCTGAAAAGATTATTAAAGGAGGCAAATATCTGACAAGATTAAGAAAAAAAAAGAATGAAGGAATAAAGGAACGACCCACAATAAATGAAAAGAGAGGCACATTGCAGGTTCTGCAGGGGTTAAGCAGATTAAAATAATTAGGATATAACAGGTAAATGTATCTCATGATGAAACAGTGTGAATTAGATAAATGGATAAATTCAGAGAAAATAAAACTTATAAAAATACTCATTTACCCACTCATCCAACAAATACTTTTTGAGGATCTATTACGTACCTGAAACTGTTTTTGGATTTTGAGATGGTTCAGTAAAGAAAAGAGCTAAAGATTTGTGTCTTTGAAGAGCCTACATTTCAGACCACCAGTAGAAGACAAAAAAGCAAACACAATAAGTCAGGAAATTATATGATACATTAGAAAATTATAAGTGCTATTAAAAAAAACAAAAAGAAAATGTAGTTATAAGCAGCTGAAAAGGATCAAGAATGCTGATAAGTGAGGGTAGTTCTTATTGAAAATGTGATATTGGAGCAAAGACGTTAAGCAGGTGAAGGTATTACCCATAGAAACAGTGTTCCTGGTTGGGGGAAGGGCCAGTGAAAAGCGTTAATATGAGAATATGTCTAGCAAGTTTGTTCCAGGAATAGCCATTGTGGCTGTTGCAAGGGAGGAAAGTAATAAAGTAACATGAAATTAATAAAATATGCAACCAGAGAGGTAAGGAAGAGGCCAGATCATGTAGGATGTTGCAAGCCACTGTCCAGCTAATACAATGAAGAGCCATTGAAGGATTTAAGGACAGGAGTAATAGCTTCTGATTTGATTTAAATTTGAGAAGGCTCATTCCAGCTTCTGTTTGGAGAAACAACACTAAGGCTGTGTTATCAATTCTGTAGTCATTAGGCAAGTGTATCTATTTAAATTTAAATTTAATTAACCAGTTTCTCCATGACATTAACCATAGTTCAAATGCTCAACAGCCATATGCGGCTATTGACTACCATATTGAACACACACACACACACACACATATATATATATATATGTATATCATTGCAGAGAATTCTTTGTGAACGTATTGCTCTAGGAAAGCAAGGTAGAAACAAGGAAGTGAATGGAGAAATGAAAGCTGTAAACCAGCTGAGATGATACTGTCTCCAACTGGGATGGTAGCATTGGAGCAGTGAAAAGTGATTAGATTCTCATTAATTCTAGTTCAGGAAGAAATAATCGATAATGTGATAGAAACATTAAAGAAATTCAATCATTAGTTAATTGAAATTCAATCTGTAGTTTTCAATAAGAAAACAATGGAACCGGTTGATTCTTCAGGGACGTTCTAGCAGTCAAATACTAAATAATCCCAAATTTATACAAATTCCTTCACAGAACACATAAAAAAACATTTTTAAACCCATTTTATGACCTTTTTTTTGAGAATTTATGTATTGTAATACATGTATTTAACAAAGTACTCATATCAGAAGAGAGGAAGCGCTCCTGCAAATCAATAAGACAATGATAAATAAAGCAGAAGATTTGAACACACACTTCATAAAAAAGGATATCCAAAGGGGCAATCGTGTTTTGGTGTTCAGCGGCATTAGTAATTGTTTTGTATTTGAAACCCACAAATGAAACCCAGAATGAATGGCTAAAATGGAAAGACAGAGGACACCAAGTAGTGGTGAGGATGTGAAACAGCTGGGACTCTTCTACATTGCCACAATTTTAGAAAATAATTTGGTGAAACCTACTAAACTAAACGTTAAGCATCTCCCTGACCCATCAGTGCTGCTCCTTGATATATTCTCAACAGAAATGAGTATGTAGGGGCGCCTGGGTGGCTCAGTCGGTTAAGCGGCCGACTTCAGCTCAGGTCATGATCTCGCGGTCCGTGAGTTTGAGCCCCGCGTCGGGCTCTGTGCTGACAGCTCAGAGCCTGGAGCCTGTTTCAGATTCTGTGTCTCCCTCTCTCTGACCCTCCCCTGTTCATGCTCTGTTTCTCTCTGTCTCAAAAATAAATAAACATTAAAAAAAAAATTAAAAAAAAAAAAAAAAGAAATGAGTATGTATGTTTGGGAAAGATGTGCACAAGCATGTCCACAGCAGCTTTATTTATAACCTCTCAAATCTGGAAATGACCTACATATCCACCAATGGAATGGGTAAATTGTGGATATTCTCATTAAATGGCATACGACACATGGGGGCAGGGGGTTACTTCTACATGGACATGAATCAACCTCAAAGGTACAATGTTGGGGCATGTGGGTGGCTCAGTCGGTTGAGTGTCTGACTTTTGCTTTTGGCTCAGGTGATGGGGCTCAAGTCATGACCTCATGATTTGTGGGCTGGAGCCCTACATCGGGCTCCATGCTTGGAGTGTGGAGCCTGCTTGAGATACTCTCTCTCCTTATTTCTCTGCCGTTCCCCCACTCATTCTATCTCTCCCTCAAAATAGATAAATGAACCCAAAACAAAAACAAAAACAAAAATGACACAATTTTGAGTGAAAGAAGCCTGACACAAAAAAAGACAAACTGTATGATTCCATTTATGGGAAGTTTCATAAGAAGCAAGTCTAAATTAGGATGGCACATCAGGTCCATAGACAGCAAGGGGCACGAGGGAGTCGTTTGGGGGAACTGAAAATGTTTTCTGTTTTGCTCTGGGTGGTGGTTCCATGGGAGTGTTCATAGGTAAAAAATCCATCCCTCTACACGGGTGGGGCATGTGTGCTTCACTGCATAAAGGTCATTCTTCCATAAAGGAGGACCATGACAATAGCAGGATTTTGCAGGGTGCTTTGGGAGGCTGAGCTGAAACTTTATCTTTTCGGCAGGGGCAGGGGATTAGAGTGGGACAAATGAGGCTGAGTAAGTGCAGGGCTGGACCTTATGTTGGTTTCAGACTTTGATACTTTGTTCATCATGGGTTTGGGGGATTTTGATTTCCTACATACTGTCTTATTAGTTATCTTGATATATATTCAAAAATTGTAAGCAAAATGTTATACACTGAATCCAGTAACACATATCATACATCATGACCAAGATAAGATTAGCTTCTAAATGCATGTTTACTATATTGGAAAATCTAATAATTAACATTAACAGGAGAAATAGGTGGAAAAACTAAGAAAACACAGAAGTGAAAAAACTGGAAATCATATTTGTAATGCAATATAAATTAATAATATAAACCATAAAAACTGATCACAAAAGAGAGAAAATTCAATCAGGTAAATTATCTTAGTTGCCAAAGACCTATATATTATGTTCACCTTCATCAAGCATTCCCTTACACAGTCTTAAGATATATTTATGGGGGAAATTGGCTAAACATTTAATGATTAGAAACATCAATGCTACATAAACTCTTCCAGGGTGTGCATGTGAATGTATTTTTTAAAATGTAAGTTATTTTGGGGGCACCTGGGTGGCTCAGTGGGTAAGCGTCCGCCTTCGACTCAGGTCATGATCTCATGGTTCGTGGGCTTGAGCCCCACATCGGTCTCTGTGCTCACAGCTCAGAGCCTGGTGCCTGCTTTGGATTCTGTGCCTCCGTCTCTCTCCACTCCTCCCCGGCTTGCACTCTGTCTCTCTCTCTCTTAATAAGTTATTTTTATAAATCCAGCAAAAGAAATTATATCAAAATTTGATATACTCCCTAAATTTACAGTCTGATATTGATAAAAAAAATCAAATTAAAATATTAACATTCAGAATTAGCAACACAGCAAAAGAATTATACACCACAACTAAATGAATTTCATAACAGCAATGTAATAAGTATTCAATATAAGGAAATACATTAATATAACTTGTCATTTTAATATGTCAAAGGAGAAAATCATGTAATTATTTCCTCGTTTCATCGTGAATGATGAAAATACATTTGAAAACAATTTAACATCTACTCCTGGTAAAAATTAAATCTAATTAAAGTAGAAGCAGATAAATATAGATAAACAGAGAACTTAAATGTATCATAATAATGTCTATTTGAAAATGTTTAATGCATTTCTATTGAATTCAGCAATGAGACAATGATACCCACTCTCATCACTTAGAATTAAAATTGATCTCAGGGAGGTTATTAAGGAAATGCAAACAGATAAAAAGAAGTGAATAAAATGGGAAGAAGATACATGAATTATCTTTATTGGCATACGGTATGGAAAATCCAAGAAAACCAACTGAAAAAAATAGTAAAAGTAGTTAAAACATTTTCTAAGGCTTATCCTTCCTTTGCAGGAAAAATTCACACAATGGCTACAGAAATTATATAAATCTAGAAATAAAATGATAAGAAATGAGTAAGCTTTGTATGAAGAAAACTTTAAAATGCCATTTAAGGTTATAAATAAGTCCTTATATTGTACAGATGTCAAATTTAACTATGTAAAGTTAATGTGATCCCAAGTGTTTTCTTTTCCTGAAGGCATGTATGATGAAAACCATGCTCATTAAAAAGTTAAGGTTTTCAATAAATGTATTAACAAAAAATGTAGTAAGAGGAAGAGTAGCAGGTGAGATTAGTCATAGTACCTATTAAAGCAGATTAAAAATTTAAACAAGAGTGATTAAGCAATGTGTATTAGTGTATGAATATGTAAACATATCACAGTTACAAAATAGGGGAGCCAGAAATGGACTTAGATATACGTACAAGATGTTAACATCTGGTAGAGGTAGTATGGCACATCAGTGGGAAAGAGGAGGATTAATTTAAAAAATGATTGGTACTTATTTCTATTCAAAAAATATAAATTTTGATCCCTATTGACTCATATTAAAAGAAATTAAAGATGGGTTAAATCACAAAACAAACCCCCATATTACCATAAGAAAATGTGAGTGCATTTAAAATAATCTTCACTTCATAAAGCTATAAAGGAAAAAAATATATTTGAAATTTAACTTCACCAAAAAATCAAATATTTCTGGACACATACCAAATAATAAAACCAAGGAAAACAACAGAAACACTTTCGCTACCCACATCTGCAAAAGGACTATTTTTCGTAAGATATAAAGAGGTCCCACAGATTTGTTAGAAAAATGATATCCAATAAGAATTTGGACAAATATAAACAAATAGTTCAGAGTGAGGAAATAAAAATGAATCTTCAATATGACGTGCAATATTTTTTGTGGTAAAAATAATGCAGATTAAAACTATGATATACCATTTTCTATTGAAACATATTTTTCATTGGCAAGGGTATAAGATAAAAGACAATCTCGCATGCTTTGAGAGGAGTATTACTGGGAACTGCTGTAACAAATTACCAGAACCTTGGCGAGTTAAAGCAACAGAAATTTATTCTCTCACCCTCTTGGAAGCCAGAAGTCAAACGTTAATTTCATGGAGCTGAAATCAAGGTCGTACTCCCTCTGGAGGATCTAGAGGAGAATCATTTCCTCCTCTCTTCAGTTTCTGGTGGCTCCTGTTTTTTTCTGGACTGGTGGCCTCCTCTTTTGTGTGCATTTGATCTCCTTTAGCCATGGACAATTTGATGGCATTTAGGGTCCTCTCAGATATTCCAGGATAATCTCATCTCAAAGTCCTTAATCACACCTGCAAAGACCCTTCCTTCAAATCACAGTCACACGTTTGGGGATAATATGAGGAAGTATCTTTGGGAGCTATTATGGGACCACCAGAATTCTAACTGGAAAATCAACTCTGCAGAGCAACATCTAAATAAATTAAAATCTTTCAGTTTTGATGATAATTCAACTCTTCCCAAAAAGAAGAATATGGTTTTATTATATCATAATACATTAAGTTAAAAACAAAGAAAACAGTTTACCAATATAGGATTGAGATAAATAATAGTATATCCTAGCCTCTTTGTCGGTTGTATTTGTTGTAAATACGTTCCAGTTTTTTTCACTCACTCTGTGGTGTCTTTATGAACAGGAGTTTTTAGTTGTTCTTAACTGTAATGTAGTCAAATTTATCAATCAACCTTTGAGTTGCTCTTTTTGTATCTTATTTAAGAAATACTTAATTTTAATATCTTAAAGATATCCTGCTATATTTTCTTCTAAGAATTTTAAAGTTTCACTTTGAAATTTAAATCATTTTTTGTCTTAGTTACCTTTTTTAATTTTTATTTTATTTTATTATTTTATTTTATTTTTTGAATTTACATCCAAGTTAGTATGTAGTGCAACAATGATTTCAGGAGTAGATTCCTTAATGCCCCTTACCCATTTAGCCCATCTCTCCTCTCACAAACCTTCTAGTAACCCTCTGTTTGTTCTCTATATTTAAGAGTCTCATGTTTTGTCCCCCTCCCTGTTTTTGTATTATTTTTGCTTCCCTTCCCTTGTGTTCATCCGTTCTGTGTGTTAAGTCTTCATATGAGTGAAGTGATATGATATTTGTCTTTCTTTGACTAATTTCCCTTAGCACAATACCCTCTAGTTCCATCCACATAGTTGCAAATGGCAAGATTTCATTCTTTTTTGATTGCTGAGTAATACTCCATTGCATATGTATACCACGTCTTCTTTATCCATTCATTTAATTCACTTGGAATTCATGTAAAGTGTATAGTGAAATTTGACATGTGGTCTATCACATATATTACATTTCTCATTTGTACATGGGGCTGTTTCTAAGATCTCTCTATTCTTCTTTTTTTTTAAATTCCTTTATTCCAGTATGTAACTACATACTACCTTAATGACATTTGCTTCTTTATGAGTCTTGAAAAATAGTGGGACACACACTCTGACATAACTTTAGTTATTCAAGAATGTCTTAGCTTTTCCTATCCTTTTAGTCTATTGTATGAATTCTAGATTCAGTTTGTCATATTTCATGAAAAAGCTACTTTGGGAAAAATTGACATTCTTATATGTCCATTAACATGGTATGTCTTTAAAAATATTTGGTTCTTATAAAATAACTTGAATAATGTTTTTAAATTTTTTTATATAAAGACCATAGTCATCCTTTAAATGTTTGGTAGAACTATCCCTGGAAAGCCATACAGCCCTGGACTCTTGTTTGTAGGGGAATTTTTGATTATGGATTCAATTTCTTTGCTGATTAGGGGTCTATTCAAATTTTCTATTTCTTCCTGTGTCAGTTTTGGTAGTTTATATGTTTCTAGGAATTTGTCCATGTCTTCCAGATTGCCCAATTTGTTGGCATATAATTGCTCATAATATTCTCTTATTATTGTTTGTATTTCTGTGGTGTTTGTTGTGATCTCTTCTTTCATTCATGATTTTATTTATTTGGATCCTTTCCTTTTCCTTCTGGCTAAGAGTTTATCAATTTTGTTAATTCTTTCAAAGAACAAGCTCTTGGTTTCATTGATCTCTTCTACTATTATTTTGATTTTGATATCATTTATCTCTGCTCTGATTTTTATTATTTCCATTCTTCTGCTGTTTTTTTTTTACTTTATTTGCTGTTCTTTTTCCAGCTCCTTTAGGTGTAAGGTTAGGCTGTATATTTGAGACATTTCTTCCTTCTTTGGGAAGGCATGGATTGCCATTTATTTCCCTCTTATGACTGCCCTTGCTGCATCTACCATTTAAAGAAAAGTTGATACCTATCCTTTTGAAGCTGCTCCAAAAAATAGAAATGGAAGGAAAACTTCCAAATTCATTCTATGAGGTCAGCATTACCTTGATTCCAAAACCGGGCAAAGACCCCACTAAAGAACTACAGTCCAGTTTCCCAGTAGAACAAGGATGCAAAAATTCTCAACAAGATACTAGCCAACTAAATCCAACAATACATTAGAAGAATTACTCACAACTATCAAGTGGGATTTATTCCTGGGATGCAAGTCTGGTTCAATATCCACAAATCAATCAATGTGATACATAACATTAATAAAAGAAAGGATAAGAATCACATGATCCTCTCAATAAATGCAGAACAAGCATTTGACAAAATACAGCATCCTTTCTTGATAAAAACCCTTAAGAAATAGGGATAGAAGAAACATACCTCAAGATCATAAAGGTCATATACAAAAGATTCATAGCTAATATTATCCTCAATGGGGAAAAACTGAGAGCTTTCCCCTTAAGGTCAGGAGCATGACAGGAATGTCCACTCTCATCATTGTTATTCAACATAGTGTTGGAAGTACTAGCCTGAGCACTCAGAAAACAAAAAGAAACAAATAGCATCCAAATCAGCAAGAGGAAGTCAAACTTTCATTCTTTGCAGACAACATGATACTCCATATGGAAAACCCAAGACCACTAAAAGATGGCTAGAACTGATATACAAATTCAGCAAAGTTGCAGGATATAAAATCAATGTACAGAAGTTGGTGGCATTT
The DNA here is from genome assembly GCF_023721935.1 of Panthera uncia. Classification (NCBI taxonomy): domain Eukaryota; kingdom Metazoa; phylum Chordata; class Mammalia; order Carnivora; family Felidae; genus Panthera; species Panthera uncia. Next base: position 65,934,697 of record NC_064816.1, on the reverse strand, counting down.
CTATATACCAATAATGAAGCAGCAGAAAGAGAAATCAAGGAATCAATCCCATTTACAATTGTACCAAAAACCATAAAATATCTAAGAATAAACCTAACCAAAGAGGTGAAAAATCTATACACTGAAAACTATAGAAAACTTATGAAAGAAATTGAAGAAGACACACACACACACAAATGAAAAATATTCCATGCTCGTGGATTGGAAGAAAAAAACATTGTTAAAATGTCACTACTACCCAAAGCAATCTACATATTCAATGCAATCCCTATCAAAATAACACCAGCATTTTTCACAGGGCTAGGACCAATAACCCTAAAATTTGTACGGAACCACAAAAAACCCTGAATAGCCAAAGCAATACAGAAAAGGAAAACCAAAGCTGGAGGCATCACAGTTCCGGATTTCAAGATGTACTACAAAGCTATAATCATCAAGACAGTATGGTACTGGCACAAAAACAGACACTTAGATCAACAGAACAGAATAGAGAACCCAGAAATGGACCCACAAACGTATGGCCAACTAATCTTTGAGAAAGCAGGAAATAATATCCAATGGAAAAAGAAACAATCTCTCCAGTGAATGGTGTTGGGGAAACTGGACAGCAACATGCAGAAAATGAACCTGGATCACTTTCTTACATCATACACAAAAATAAACTCAAAATAGATTAAAGACCTAATTGTAAGAAAGAAAACCATCAAAATCCTAGAGGAGAAAGCAGGCAACAGCCTCTTTGACCTTGCCTGCAGCAACTTATTCAGAGGCAAGGGAAACAAAAACAAAACGAATTATTAGGACCTCATCAAGGTAAAAAACTTGTCCACAGTGAAGGAAACAACCAAGAAAACTAAAAGGCAACCATCAAGATAAAAACGTCTGCACAGTGAAGGAAACAGTCAACAAAACTAAAATGCAACCAATGGAATGGGAGAAGATATTTGCAATTGACGTATCTGATAAAGAATTAGTATCCAAAACCTATAAGGAACGTACCAAACTCAATGCCCAAAAAACAATCCAGTGAAGAAATGGGCAGAAGACACGAACAGACCCTTTTCCAAAGAAGTCAACCAGATGGCTAACAGACACATGAAAAGATGCTCAACATCACTCCATCATCAGGAAAATACAAATCAAAACCACAATGAGATACCACCTCACACCTGTCAGAATGGCTAAAATTAACGCCTCAGGAAACAGATATTGGCAAGGATGTGGAAAAAGGAGAACCCTTTGCACTGCTGGTGGGAGTGAAAACTGGTACAGCTCTCTAGAAAACAGTATGGAGTTTCCTCAAAAAATTAAAAATAGAACTACTCCACGTGTGGGCAATTGCACTAGCAAATTGGTATTTATCCAAAGGATACAAAAATGTTGATTCAAAGGGGGCACATGCACCCCAATGTTTATAGCAGCACCATCAACAATAGCCAAATTATGGAAAGAGCCCAAGTGTCCATCGACTGACGAATGGATAAAGAAGATGTAGTATATATATATATATATATATATATATATATATATATACAATGGAATATTACTTGGTGATTAAGAAGAATGAAATCTTGCCATTTGCAACAACATAGATGGAAGTAGAATGTATTACACTAAGCGAAATAAGTCAGAGAAAGATAAATATCATATGATTTCACTCATATGTGGAATGTAAGAAACAAAACAGATGAACATAGGGGAAGGAAGGAAAAATAAGATAAAAACAGATGGAGGCAAACCGTAAGATACTCTTAAATACAGAGAACAAACTGAGGGATGCTGGAGGGGTGTTGGGTGGGGGATGGGCTAAATGCATGATGGGCACTAAGGAGGGCACTTGTTGGAATGCACTGGGTATTACATGTAAGTGATGAATCACTAAATTCTACTCCTGAAACCATTGTTACACTATATATTAACTAAACTGGATTTAAATAAAATTTTTAAAAAGTGACCACAATCATCCTTTATTAACTATAATTTTTATTATTAATCTTTGAAAAATTAATTTTCTGTTTGTTTCCAGTATCTAAAATGCACATGACATTTTAATGTTGATTTTACATTTGGCAATGCTGTTAACCTTTGCTAGAGATTCTAATCATTTTTATCTAAGTGGTTGGATGGTGGTTTTTACATAGATAATTATGTCATGTGTGAATAATGGAATTTTCTTTTTTTCTATGCCTTATGCATATTGTTTCACTTTTAAATTTACTGTGTGAACCAGAATTTGCAAAACATTGCAGAATAGAATTGGGAAGTCTTAATATTCATATAAAAACTATACATATAATCAGATACAGTTCAATGAGTTTTGACAAGCATAATAGTTATATAAATTCCACAACTATATAAAAATATATAGAATATTTCTGTTACCGCATAAAGTTGCCCAAACCTCTCTCTCATCTCCAAGCAAGCTTTAATCTGATTCTGTCTAGTGGTCCGGTATAACATGTAAATAGAATCATAAAATATGTAGCTTTCAAGTATTTTTTTAAAGATCAGCCTAATGGGTTTTAAATCCTGCATATTGTGGCATGAATTAGAAAAAATTCACCTGGGGCGCCTGGGTGGCTCAGTCGGTTAAGTGTCCGACTTTGGCTCAGGTCACGATCACACGGTTTGTGAGTTTGAGCCCCGCATCACTCTCTGAGCTGTCAGCACAGAGCCTGGAGCCTGCTTTGGATTCTGTGTCTCCCTCTCTCTCTGCCCCTCCCCTGCTCATGCTCTGTCTCTCTCTGTCTCAAAGATAAATAAAAACATTTAAAAAATTAAAAAAAAAAGAAAAAAATCACCTTTCATACAATCCAGAAAACTCATATCTAGGTATTTAATCCAAGAGAAAGAAAAATATATATTCACACAAATATCATCGGAAAATTTTCCTAGCAACTTTATTCTATTGCCCTAAAATGAAAACAAAACAAAACAAAAAACAAAGTACTTACCAATTCCTGAATGAATTAACCTATTTTAGGCCATCCACAGAAGGAGATACAGCTCAGCAGTGAAAAATGAACTACTGAGTAAAACTTTAGTGAAGGTCATTGTTGAAAGGTTTGGGTCAATATATTATTTGAGGTTTAAAATGGTAAGAATGAGGGACACCTGGAACTCACAAATACTGCTGGTGGAGATGTAAATTGGTACAACCACTTTGGAAAAATGTTTGATAGCGTCCAACAAACCCAAATACAAGCATACCCTCGACCCAGCAGTTCCAGTCTGAGCTATGTTTATAGCAGGGCTGTTGATATTAGTCTCAAACTGAAAACTATACTCAGCGTCTATCACAAGCTAAAACAAAATTAAGTAGGAATATCCTCACAATGAAATGCTTTAGCAATGAGAGAAATGGTTTAGCAATGAGAATGAGTGAAATAAAACTACTTATAACTGTGCTGTCTCCTTCCAGCACCAACAGCCAATACTCCAATTCTCCAGCTCTGAGTGTTCAACTGATTTCTGACTCTCTTTATCTAGAGTTGCTACAGACCCACCCCACAGATTAAGGGGTCAGTTCCACAAGATGGCCCCAACTCAGATGCCAATTGCAAGTCCCGGGCCACCTGTACTTCTGACTGACTGGCTATAAATTTGGGGTTCCCATAAACCCCTCTTCAGATTTGATAATTCACTAGAATGACCCACAGAACTCTGGACAGTCTTTTACTTACTATTACCTGTTTATTATAAATGGAAACATATGTTCTCCAGGACTTTGGTGCAGGCTGGTATACATGTCCATTAGACAATGCTTCTTAATTATGTTGACAAAATCTTGAGTATTCTTACTGATTTTTAAATTATAGACAGGTGTGTTAAACTCCTCAATGATGGTGATAATTTTATCAATGTCTCTTTGTAGTTCTGACCATCCCCATCCTTGCTTTATATATTTTGAAGTTATGTTATTAAACAAGTAAAATTTAAATTTGTATATTATCCTAATGATTTGAAGATTTTGTCAAGATATAATGCCCTCTAAGCACTAATAATACCATTTGGGCAAATTCCACTTTGTATTGATATAGTCTTAGTAATAGTGTCTCCAGTTAATGGCATATAAATGGATATTTTAATTTTGATGTAGTTAATAATCTCTATTTCAACTGGTGAGTTTAGTTATCTCTGTTTGCTGTGATTACATCTATACTTCTATTTATTTATAAGACCTTACATTAGGATTTCCAGTTTTCTCACTTTTGTGTGTTTCCTTATTTTTTTCTCCTTGTCTGTCTCCTTTAAAAAAAGTTACTCCTTGGGGCGCCTGGGTGGCTCAGTCCGTTAAGCCTCCGACTTCGGCTCAGGTCACGATCTCGCGGTCCGCGGGTTTGAGCCCCGCGTCAGGCTCTGGGCTGATGGCTCAGAGCCTGGAGCCTGCTTCCGATTCTGTGTTTCCCTCTCTCTCTGCCCCTCCCCGTTCATGCTGTGTCTCTCTGTCTGAAAAATAAATAAACGTTAAAAAAAAAAATAAAAAAAAAAATAAAAAAAATAAAAAAAGTTACTCCTTTATTCAATTTGAACATTTTACTAGTATGGAAGTCAAAAGCTTTATATTTATATTGTTAGGTTACCCAGAAATTTAGCCCTAAGGATTAGGGCTAGTCTGTATCTTACCCTCTTCTCCCCAAACACAGGGATACTAGAATACTTGGAGGGATCAATCCCTGCCCACTTTAATATGGTGTTTTGTCCAGTATTCTAGTCTTTGTTTAACCTTAAAACCCATACATTGGAAATTATCTTTAATGTTTTGTATATTTAATGTAGTTTGATTTACTTATATGAACCCCACCTCCCTCCATTTTCTCCTTGCATTCAGACTTTGATTTCTAGGTTATTTTCAACCTTCCAGAGATACACACTTTAAAATGAAGCACTATTGATTGGGTCACGTGGGCAGCTCAGTCAGTTAAGTGGGGGACTTCAGCTCAGGTCATGTTCTCACAGTTCATGAGTTCAAGGCCGACATCGGGCTCTGTGCTGACAGCTCCAAGCTTGCTTACGGTTCTCTCTTTCTCTCTGCTCCTCCCCCACTCTCTCTCTCTCTCAAAAATAAATAAACATTTAAAAATTAAAAATTAAAATGAGGCACTACTGGTAGCTATCTCTTTCGACTTTCATCTCATCTTTTTCTGATAATGTTTCTATCTCACCTTTGTCTTAAAAGATGGTTTTGCTATTATATTATTCCTGCATGCTAAAAGATGTTTATACCTATGTCTGTATGTGGATACCTGTGCCAAGTCTGCCTGGTGTTAATGTCTATAGCCTTATCATAATTCCCGATATCTGGTAGTGCAACTCCAACCACCTGGCGGGATAAGTACAGTCACATGAGTATTGATTTTGTATTAAATAATTATAATTAATAACTTTTACGATTTCAAACTCAAATTCCAGAAAGTTATTAATAAATTCCTTTGGGGTTATTTAAATAGAAAAATATGCCATCCAAGAATAATGCTAGTTTTGTTTCTTCTTTCCACTTTTGTATACATTTTTCCCTTCTCTAAGGGCACACTAGGATCTCTAAGGCAATCACAGTAGTCTGCTCAGACTGCTGTAATGGGACGCAACAACAGAAATGTATTTGGGGACAGTGCTGGAGGCTGGATGTCCAAGATCAAGGTGCCATCAGGGGTGGTTTCTCTGAAGGCCTCTCTCCTTGGCTTACAGACATATTCTTACTGTGCCCTCACACAGCCTTCCCTCTGTGCGAATTCCTGGTATTTGTCTCTCTTTCTATAAAGTCACCAGCCCTATTGGATTAGGGGCCCACCTTTGTGACTTCATGTGACCTTTATTACCCCCTTAAAGGCTTGATCTCCAAATATAGTCACATTAGGGTTTAAGGCTTCAACATAGGAATGTTGCAGGGAACATAATTATGCCCATAACAACAATGTTGAATACAAGTGTGATGGTAGACATCCTTGTCTTGTTCCTAATTTTAAAGGAGTGTTTTCATTATTTTATTATTAAATATAATGCTTGCTGTAGGTATTTTGTAGCAAACTCTAATCAGGTTTAAGGATTTACCTTTTTTTTTCATCGTTTAATAAGCATTTTTTTTCTTCTTTCCAGAAGTAACTGTTGACTTTCATTAAATGCTTTTCTGTCACTAGTATAATGTTGGTGTGCACACTTAGACACACTCATTTGTTTATACAGGCCTTCATTTAGTGGGGCTTTGATGGACTATTGTAGAATCTTTAGGGCATGGATTTGTGGGACTCACACTCTGCACTTTCAGCAGGTGTTTCTGCCTTCAGGGGTTCCCTTGGGGAGCTTACATTTCTTAGGAATGATTGCCAGTCCTATTCTTTTTGTTGTTTGCTGTGAGCTCCAGTTTCAGAGAGGGTAACTAGCAATGGCAGCTGAGTTGGGAGAGCAGGACTCTGGCCTTCTACTTTTCGTGCAGTAGAGAGACAAGGGCCTAAACCTGGGGCTCTGATAACATGGCAGGCGGTTGAAGGGACACAGTGTCTTCCTTCTGGTGCACCTTCAACTACATGGAGGTAAAAAAATTACTGAGCAAACTGAGCTTAAAAGTATGAAAAACAGAAGAAAACTAGTCTTTCCCCATTGCCTTTCAATTCCCAACTTTGGGATCATTTTTTTCCCAGCCTCACACATGAAACCTTGGACAAAACTCCAAACTTTGGGTTACTATCAGGTAACAAAATTCTCTTCTGTATGTTTAGCCTAAGAACAGTCCCTTCTCAGTAATGAAAACATCCATCCCCTGTAATAATTAAAGCCCCAAATGTCTTCTAAATTTCAGTTTTGTCTGCACTCCAACCAATGCACACCTGCTTCACACAAAGAAGCCTGCAATAGGGACCAGGAGGTGGCCAACTTCCTTCTCTGTTAGATTTTCGGTAACCCTTTTCCCTAGTTTGCTGACTTCTTGGTTTCTAGGAGAGGTGTGGAAAGGGAGAAGAGGTGAAGGGGTAGGGGCAATTTTCCTTACTGGCAATGTTATAATATGGTATCAGGAGCAGAAGTATCATTGCTAGCTCACATGATGCTTTGGGTGGTCTTCTCGGCATGACTTCCCTGGTAACCATGTAATTGCTCTGCGCTCAGCTTCTACACTCTGTAGTGCACGGTCTCTTTCTTCTCAGGTTGCTTCAACCCTGGCTGGAAGCCCTGCTGTGCTGGATCCTTTCCACGATGGCCCCCAGGCAGGCTCCTTCCCAGGTGGCAGGCTTTTCTTGATCCAGAAGAAAATGCAGGCTTTCATGTCTCCCCCAATCACACCCTTCATTCAATCAGTTGCAGCAGAAACATTTTGCCTTTAGTCTTTTCAAGGATGGGTCATCTCTGGTTCTTATGCTCTCTCAAGCCCTGGGGCAGTGGCTCCGAAATTTTGCTGCACTGTGAAACCACCCAGGATCTTTAAAAACACCAGTATCTAGCTCCCACTTTCAGACATTTCAGTTAATTTGTATGGAGTACAACCCAGGCATGGAAATGTTTAAAAGATCCCCAGTGATAATATGCAGCAAAGGTTACATCCATTGCTTTGGGGCATGAATGTAATATATTAGAGTGGTCATCTTGCTGTCCCTTTACTGGTATAAAGATCATGCAGTGGTTCTTGCCACAGTTATGAAAATTTGTCTTGTCTCCACTTCTCTGAATTGACCGTGTGTCTATCCCCCTTTGGACTGTGGAAATACTGAGCACCTATCATCTTGTTCTAAAACCTAGGAACTGTATTAAATCTGAGCCCAGAAAAATAACATTTTAACATCCAGATGTTTGAAAGACACTCCTGAAATCATGAGTATGAGGAAATATAGTCAGCTATTATGTAGTTTTTGCATATGTATAATCACAAGAACAAGCTAGAGAAGTATGTTGCTACCTGTAAAAATAATAGAAATAATTTTGATCCTGTTCTTATGAAATATCACATGACTTTGAATGCTTATTTTTTAACTCCCATCCAGAGATGTATTTATTTTTGCCTGTATTCAGATTTTGAATATTTTTGAAGAGAAATAAAATATGTTAATTTCTTCAGCTAGCTTGTTGAAGATTCTTTAGAAATTCTGACTCAGCGTGCTAAGAACAGGGTGCTGAATTAACATTGTCAGCTGGGCAGTAGCATACTGAGAACTATAGTTCTGATTGGAGAAGCTGCAGTAAGTGAGCAAATGAGCTCAAATGAATGGCTTAAATATTGTTTGTGGTTTGCAAATTAGATATACACAGGCAAGAAAAATGTTTCTATACTTTCCTTCCACAATTATGTTCAGTTTGTTACAATATTTCCCTTAAATAAGAGGATTGGGACTCTCAAACCTGGTTTCTGATTTTGGCAAAATAAATTTGCAAATAACCTTGATTCTGGGGCATACAATTCCAAATCAAAGCTATTTACAGTGTAATTTCAAAGACTGCAATCCAAAATCAGGGCTATTTAGAATTTCATCATCCCAAAATGTAAAAAAAAAAAAAAAAAAAAAAAAAAAAAAATCAAAATGAGTTTTCTTTTTCTTTTTGGAAACTTTTCTTTTAATTACAAATTCCTCAATCTTTTTAGATAGTAAAATCATAGAAAGAAAAATTTTATTAAGAGAGGAACTGTATCAGTCAGGGCCCTAGCAAAAGCAGATGGCATCCTCCTTGGGTAGTTTGAGATGAGTTTAATAAAGAAACTTGTTACAAATGCATGTACAAGGCAGAGGCTGGTGCTGTGCCTGGGAGAATTCCTGGGACTAATGGGGCAAACACAGGAAGAGTTAACGGGAATCATAATAATGGAGGACTGTGTGGAAAGTCCCATCACCTTGGGGAAAGTGGGTTGCCAGGCCATGCAACCCCGTGCGAGGAAACCAGGGTAATAAATGTCCACCTCACTCTCTGCCCCTCCTGATTTCATTAGATTCTCCCTGCTGTCTGGACTCAACTGGGAGCCAAAAGTTCAATCGTTATTGGTCATCTTTCTAGGGCAAACAGCAAGCAGGGGTAAGGGAAGACAGAGGAAGTGTCTGGAGAGGCAAATAGAAGATATATGTTCATTCCTTTGGTCCCTTAGTCTTGTTCTCAACATAAGGAACACAGAAAATCCCAACTGCTAACATAGTATCATGGGGAAATACCTACACATGCATACTCCTACCTAAAGTCTGAAACAGTTGCAACCAGGCATCTGTATATAAGGGAGCAGAGAATAAACAGTGAAGAGATAAACAGTAAATACAAAAAAAGAAAGTTGCTATGGACCCGGATTATAAAACTCATCACAAGCTTGTGTTGGTATCACTGCTGTCTTCTTCCCCTACCTAGTCTATATTCTCTTTATCCTCTTTTAGCATCTCCACTAGAGAGGGTTCTTTGCCTGGTAGAATGACCCAGATCTTCAGTCAGTTGAGATCTTAGAGGTCTTATCTTTATTGGATGGCAACAGTTCCCTGGTGATAAGGAACCTGCTCCTTCAAGAACCTCTTTGCTCTCATAGTATAGTACCAGCCCCAGTGAGATCAACTACATATGATCACAGAGTTACCCCTTTGTCCGTCTGTTGGTTTGGTGGTATAAGGGATCCAAAACAGCCAAGGCTGAGTCTCAGGTTCTAATTCATGGAATCATAACCATGTTCCCCAGTAAAAACACCCCTTCCTTGGGCATAAGATCTCTAAATCCAATGAGGCTAAGATTGTGGGAACTGAAAGCAAACATTCATCAAGGGTTTTATTAGTAACTAGGGCCACTTCTACCCCTATGCCTTGATTCCCAAACCTGACTGTAGGTAAGAAGGCACCAAACACTAGCCACTGGTTAAAGAAATACTGTATCCTCTTAGTACTTAGTCTAGCAGAATTCTGTCATGGAACTGGTATAACTGAGCTTTGGCTTCTGGGATAAAGTACAGATGGTAAAAATGGAATCACCTTACCACACATCTATCACCATAAAATGAGTTTCTTGAACAGAAGCAACACGTGCAGGGGCACCAGGGTGCCTCGGTCAGTTAAGCATCCGTCTCTTGATTTTGGCTCAGGTCATGATCTCACGGTTCATGAGTTTGAGCCCTGTGTTGACCTTTGCGCTGACAGCACAGCGCCTGCTTGTGATTCTCTCTCCCTCTCTTTCTGTCCCTCCCTTGATCTCTGTCTCTCTCTCTCTCCAAATAGATAAATAAACATTTATGTTTTAGAAAGCAACATGTGCAGCATTACATGATGATGGATAAGACATTCTGTAAGTTCATAAATAGTGGCTTTGCCAGAAGTGGGGACAACGAAGACTAATTTCTACCAAGAATATGTGTCTGTCCCTGTGAAGACAACACTATTCTCTCCATGGTGAAAGGAGTCCAAGATAACAACTTGTCACCAGAGAACAGGCTGGTCATCATGGTGAGTGATGTACTGGGGATTCAGGGTACACTTTTGATGAGGGAAGTCCACACTCATCTTATTTTTGTTCCAATCAAACAGGTAAGGTGAATGGGGACATAGTCAGTGACCCAACCATCTTTCAAGTATTCGGTGGAGGCATTTGTCTCTTAAATTCCCTAGAAAAGTGGAGTCTGATTTGGTTCACTCTCAGGAAGGTTAGTGGAAAGGGGAGAATTTCCAGGGGCTTCTATTTGAACTTTTCTACTATAATAGTGTTTATTGGTCATGAAATAAGTAAGGGAATTCTCAGTGATTAATTAAATTTATCCTTACTATATTTTCTGGGACTGGAAAAGTATCCCAGGATGAATTCACAGTCCTATTAGCCCCATTGTGAAAAACTCAGGTCAGGCCTCCATCTATGACCTGGCCTTCCCTGTGCCAATCTTGCCAGTGGGCTATAACAACATTCTGTGTCTTTAAGGGTTAGAATCAGATTACAGACAGTGTCTAAATACCTATATAGATGCTGGTGAGGATGTGGAGAAAAGGGAACCCTCTTGCACTGTTGGTGGGAATGCAAACTGGTGCAGCCGTTCTGGAAAACAGTGTGGAGGTTCCTCAAAAAATTAAAAATAAAACTACCTTATGACCCAGCAATAGCACTGCTAGGAATTTACCCAAGAGATACAGGAGTACTGATGCATAGGGGCACTTGTACCCCAATGTTTATAGCAGCACTCTCAAAATAGCCAAATTATGGAAAGAGCCTAAATATCCATCCACTGATGAATGGATAAAGAAATTGTGGTTCATATACACAATAGAATACTACGTGGCAATGAGAAAGAATGAAATATGGCCTTTTGTAGCAATGTGGATGGAACTGGAGAGTGTTATGCTAAGTGAAATAAGTCATACAGAGAAAGACAGATACCATATGTTTTCACTCTTATGTGGATCCTGAGAAACTTAACAGAAGACCATGAGGGAGGGGAAGGAAAAAAAAGGTTAGAGAGGGAGGGAGCCAAAACATAAGAGACTCTTAAAAAACTGAGAACAAACTGAGGGTTGATAGAGGGTGGGAGGGAGGGGAGGGTGGGTGATAGGTATTGAGGAGGGCACCTGTAGGGATGAGCACTGGGTGTTGTATGGAAACCAATTTGACAATAAAATTCGTATTAAAAAAATACCTTGGAGTACCCTCATTCTCATTGCATAATTGTACTGGTTCAAGTGAATAGATTCTTCTGAAAAGCATGAGGAAGATCCACGATATGCTCCTAGAGCCACTTTGTAGGCTCCTTTCTCAAAGGGACCCAGTCTTCTCCTCTGGACTTCAGACTCCTTTATCTTATGTCTGTGAGGTTTGCCTACATATTAGTATCACCTGGGAAACTTCAGAAGCACTGAAGCTTGAGACCCACCCCCAGAGATTTGGATTTACTTGGTCTGGGGTGTGACCCAGGCTTTGTGAATTTTGAAAACTCCCCAAATGCTTCTGACTGAGTGCTATGACTGAGGTCTGAGAACCACTGCTCTAAGGTAGTAGAGTAGGACTAGAGTAGGCTTTCGTATTTTTATCAACTTTTGCCATGTGATTCTGATAGAACAAGCAAATCTCTACTAGAACATGCCAGGGAGGTTTCAGCATTTGTACTGCACAGATTGCAAACCACTGTTAAGTCCTGTTTCAATTAGCCAACCTACCAAAAGATTTATACCACCCCCAGGTGCTTGAGGCAACACATTAAAGTCAAATCCTGCGGTGAGTACAGACATTTTATTGAATATGGCCAGCTCAAACTTGATGCTTAATTCTTCTTGGTCTGACACACTTAGAATCTACCCTTTCACAAGCTCCCCAGGCTCCTGCCAGCACAGATTGGCTTAATCATATATTATGATATATATATTTGCTTCCAGAGCAGACCTGACACTGCTTTGTCTTATGCTGGAGTCTAATTAGGAGACTGTAGGCATCAGGTAGAGAATGTGCTACGGTGAGACGAGCATCATCTGGGAGCCACTGGCTTAGGTGTAGTCATCCATGAACTTTTAAACAAGGGGACACTGGTTCCTTCTTATGGGGAAGTTAAGGGGCTCTCTCCACTCGCAAGCATTTCAGAAAGATTTGAAGCTCAGCGTTCCCTGTCTTGTCTCTTTTAGCACAAATGTTCCCATCCCATCTCTCGTGTCCCCATGTTTCTCTTCACCAGGACCCTTATCTTGATTTGTATGAGATCTGGCAGGGTGTCTATTTCTCTGCAGTCCTTATGATCAGATGTCTGGCATGGTCTTCAGCTCTACCTGCCCCAAAACTCCAGGAAACGAGGATATTTTCTCATCTGTTTCCAAGACTGTCTGATTTCTACTCATGTTCTCAATTCTATTTTCACAGCTTTCCATTTCTTTCTAGGGCAGAGTTTCTCAACCTCATCACTGTTGACATTTGGGTCCAAATAGTTGTTGTGGGGCTGTCTTCTGCGCTGTGGGATGTTTAGTGTCATCCCTGGCTTCTACCCTCCAGAAACCAATAGTAACCTTCATCCCTAAGTTGTGACAATCAAAATGGTCTCCGAATATTGCTAAAGGTTCCCTGGGGAGCACAATTGCCACTAATTGAGAACCTCTGCTCTAGAGCCATCAGAAAAAAAAAAGCCACCTAATGCCACAATCTTTGAATGCATATTATCCCTGAAGAGACTAATTGCTAGGGCGAACTAATTTTCCAACAACTTGCCCTCCATTTGCCCTTCAATGCATTCTACTTTAATTTGAATAATCATGATCCACCAGATGCACTTAGTTGCTCATGTCCCTTTTCCTGATGGAAAGGAGAGTAACCAAATCCCAGATTCCCATGTTGAAGGTCTATTTCCTAGAGCTATTTCCAGTACCAATTTCTGTATCAGTTAACATCCCAGCAGGAAACAGATGTTACACTCAATTTGAGCAATTTGACAACAGTTTAATCAAGGCACTATTTACATAGATGTGGGCAGAATGTAGGGAAATCAAAAACAAGAGTGTAGGACCCTGAGTTAGAAATGGGTAATGGGAGCTCCATTCCTAGTTCTAGGCCTGAAGATGCAAGGGGGAAAAGAAGTTTCCAGAATTTCAGAACCAACCTGGAGAGAGAGGAGTGAGTAGGTTAGTGGGGGTTAGGGAGACAGAGAGAGAGAGAGAGAGAATGCTATGTGGTGGGGTGGCTGGGGTCTCCTCCCAGTAGCTCTCCTTTAGTGAGGGAGGGAGACTGGGATATTGAACCACCCCTCAACCCCCATCCTCTCTGTTCTTTCTCCCTTTCACTATTCCTCTCAATTGGAAGACAGAGCACAAGGAAGCCCCTGGATGAAGCCTCTTTATGTAGGTGCTCTTGATTATATCACATTAATTGATAGGTACTTCCAGGGCTCATAGCAGTGTAGAGAAAGTTGAAGATAATGATGTAGAGGAGCAAAAGGAAGACATAAAACCTAGGAGATGTGTTTGTAACACTGGGATAAAGAAATATATTTTGGGTGGAGAAAGAACATTTCAGGCAGAGCATTGTTTGAAAAGATTGTCAGTGACACCACAGACTGTAGGAAAGAACAAATAGGGTAAATTTGAAAAATGGCAGCAAAGCTCCTCAGGGGTGTGTGTGTGTGTGTGTGCATGTGTTTCTCTTCCCTTTCTTATATTTCTCTAAATCATTAATGCAAAATATCCATTTTATTTGACTAAGGTAAAAGCTTTAGTGCTAAACGTTCACTTAGCATAAAATCTAACTACTCATCATCCTATTGATTATGTCTCTGAAGTGGCCTTGGTTGCCATTCTCTTTATTCTCCAGAACCACTGGCTTTGTTCAACGTAGGCTTTTTTTCTCCTACGTGATTTCAAAGTCCTGATACTTCATACCTAGGCTTTCTCCTTCCAACTTGTCATTTTCACTACCGTCAGTTATTATTCTTTTTTTTTTTCTTTTTTTAAATTTACATCCAAGTTAGTTAGCATACAGTGCAATGATCATTTCAGGAGTAGAATCCAGTGATTCATCCCCTATATATAATACCCAGTGCTCATCACAACAAGTGTCCTCCTTAATGCTCTTTGCCCATTTATCCCATCCCTCCACCCATCACCCCTCCGGTGACCCTCAGTTTGTTCTCTATATTTAAGAGTCTCTTATGTTTTGTTCCCCTCCTCTTTTTATTATTTTTGCTTCCCTTCCCTTCTGCTCATTTGTTTTGTATCTTAAATCCCACAAATGAGTGAAGTCATATATTTGTCTTTCTCTGACTAATTTTGTTTGGCATAATACACTCTAGTTCCATCCACATTGTTGCAAATGGCAAGATTTCATTCTTTTTTATTGCCAAGTAATACTCCGTTGTATATACATACCACATCTTTATCCATTCATCCATTGATTGACATTTGGACTCTTTCCATACTTTGGCTATTGCTGATAGTGCTGCTATAAACATTGGGGTGCATGTGCCCTTTTGAAACAGGACACCTGTATCTTTTGGATAAATACCTAGTAGTGCAATTGCTGGATCATAGGGTAGTTGTATTTTTAATTTTTTGAGGAACCTCCATACTGCTTTCCGGAGTGGCTGCACCAGTTTGCATTCCCCCTAGCAATACAAAAGGGTTCCTCTTTCTCCACATGGTTGCCAGCATCTGTCATTGCCTGATTTAATTTTAGCCATTCTGATGATGAGTGATATTGAGCATCTTTTCATGTGTCTGTTAGCCATCTGGATGTCTTTGTTAGAAAATGATTTCAGGAGTAGAATCCAGTTCATGTCTTTTGCCCATTTCTTCACTAGATTATTTGTTTTTTTTTGGTGTTGAGTTTGATAAGTTCTTTATAGATTTTGGATACTAGCCTTTATCTGATATGTCATTTGAAAATATCTTCTCCCATTCTGTTGGTTGCCTTTTAGTTTTGCTGACTGTTTTCTTTGCTGTGCAGAAGCTTTTTATCTTGATGAGGTCCCAATAGTTCATTTTTGCTTTTGTTTCCCTTGCCTCTTCCAGAGACGTGTCAAGTAAGAAGTTACTGTGGGCAAGGTCAAAGAGGTTGTTGTATGCTTTCTCCTCTAGGATTTTGATGGTCTCCTATCTTACGTTTAGGTCTTTCATCCATTTTGAGGTTTATTTTTGTATATGGTATAAGGAAGTGGTCCAGGTTCATTCTGAATGCCTCTGTCCAGTTTTCCCAACACTATTTGCTGAAGAGACTGTCTTCATTCCATTGGACATTCTTTCCTACATTGTCAAAGATTAGTTGGCCATACATTTGTGGGTCCATTTCTGGGTTCTCTATTTTGTTCCATTGATCTTTGTGTCTGTTTTTGTGCCGGTACTATACTGTCTTCATGATTATAGCTCTGTAGTACATCTTGAAGCCCAGAATTATGATGCCTCCAGGCTTGGTTTTCTTTTTCAGGATGGCTTTGGCTATTTGGGGTCTTTTCTGGTTCCGTGCAAATTTTAGGATTGTTTGTTCTATCTCTGTGAAGATTGCTGGTGTTATTTTGCTAGGGATTGCACTGAATATGTAGATTGCTTTGGGTCGCAGTGACATTTTAACAATATTTGTTCTTCTAATCCATGAGCATCGAATATTTTTCCTTTTGCGTGTGTGTCTTCTTCAATTTCTTTCATAAGCTTTCTATAGTTTTCAGTGTATAGGTTTTTCAGCTCTTTGGTTAGGTTTTTTCCCAGGCATTTTATGGTTTTGTGCAATTATAAATGGGATAGATTCCTTGATTTCCCTTTCTGCTGCTTCATTATTGGTGTATAGAAATGCAACCGATTTCTATGCATTGATTTTATATCCTGCGAGTTTGCTGAATTCATGAATCAGTTCTAGCAGTTTTTGGGTGGAATCTTTTGGGTTTTCCATATGGATTATCATGTTATCTGCAAAGAGTGAAAGTTTGACTTCCTCCTTGCCAATTTGGATGTCTTTTATTTCTTTGTGTTGTCTGATTGCTGAGGCTAGACCATCAGTTATTATTCTCACACAAAAATCTGGTAATGCAAATAAATCAATTAAATAATTTTCATTATTTTCTGTTGCCTGTACACAAATTTTATAACACTTAGAATAACTTCAGGAGAGCTTGATGTCAGTCTTTTTAGCCTTTCTTGTCTCCTAAAATTCTACACACATTCCTAGGGTTATATTAAGTAAATCCCCATTTTCTGAATCCTCATCATTTAACACCTCCATACTTGTATGTGATACTTATTCTACCTAGAATGGACCTCCCCCACCCCAACCTAAAAAATTGGTCCTTCCCCTGAAAACTTGGTAGTTTACTTTTAGAAGTCAACTCAACCAACCTTCACTGAAAATGTAACCAAAGTATTTCGGCAGATTTAGTGCTAAGATATAGACTTATTATACACACCAAGAATATTCCATACCATTAACATAGAAAATCAAATTAAAACAATGTGGTGTCTTTTGTCTGTTAAATGGTCATGGCAGGGTCACCTGGGTGGCTCAGTTGGTTGAGCGCCGGACTCTCGACTTCGGCTTAGGTCATGATCTCACTGTTTATGGGATCAAGCCCTGCATTGAACACTGTGCTGACAGCATGGAGCTTGCTTGGGATTCCCTCTCCCTCTCTTCTGCCCTCCCCTGCACTCTCTCTCTAAAAACAAAACAAAACAAAACAAAACACAACAAAATAAAACAAAACAACAAAAAACTTTGAAAAATATTAAAAAAAAATACATAAATGGTCATGACAGATGTACCATGCCAGGAGGGATGTGATAGAAAGGTCACTCTCATAAATTAATGGTTCTGATAAACCAACAAAACATTTTGTTTGGAAGAGAAAAAAAAGACTTAACTAATCCCATGTTTACACAAAACATTTGGTTTCAGGAATTCATAAACCCCAATAATAACATATATATATATTTAAAAAATGATTATTTTACTCCTGTTAGTATTGCTATTGTTACTATAGCAGATTCACTTTCATTTATCTTCAGTTTTAACAATAACATATAGTACATTTTTTTCATTTCTCTTCAATTTTTAATATTCATCCATGTCCCTATGTGTAGTTATAGTTTACTCCTTTTTACTACTGCCTGGTATCCCTTTATGCAAAAGTATGACAGTTTATGTCTTCTCCTGCTGACGAACATTTGGATTTCTAGCTTTTGTGCCATTATAAAGAATGCACATTGCATCGTGCACATGTGAAAAGTTTGGGGCTATACCTGGAAGCGGAATTTCTGGCTTGTAGAGCGTGCACATGTTCAATTTTACAAGGTAGCGCCGCGTTGTTTTCCAAAGTGGCTGGAACAATCCACTCTTTTTCACCAGCAGTGGTTAATAGTTTTAGCATGAATTTTTGGTGGGAACTGTATTAAGTGGTTTACATATATTATCCTGCTCGATATTCACCACAGTTCTGTATGATGAGTATTAGCATCCCCATTTACAGAGGAGAGACAGAAACTCTGAGAGATGAATTAAACATACAGAGGGCCACACAGCTAGCAAATGGCACATCTAAGAGTGACACAATGGTGTCTCTGACTGCAAAGTCTGTGCTTGTAACCAGGACACAAAACTGCAGAAGAGAACCATGACGAAATTCGCAGCAGCATTATTTATTTTTTTTCAAGGAATTAGAGGAAGCCTCAATTTTCTTTGGTAGAAGTAGAAGCATATTTTAGACATCATACTACCACTATATTATGAAATATGCAGCCAGTGAAAACGGTTGTAGAAGATATTTCAATAGCATAGAAAATACCCATTACATAATATTAAATAAAAAGAATATACAAGATGTACATACTGCATAATCCAAATATACATATATATGTGTATATATAATAAATATAATGAATATAAATTTACGATTTTTTTCTGGGTTGTGGAACTGTAGATAACTTTTATTTCTCATTTAATCCTTTTCTATATTTTCTAAAATGTCAACACAGACCATGTATTATTTTCAAAATAGTAATAAAACATCAAAAAATAAAGATTAATGTTTGATGCCTACGGCAGAATTTAGGGTAATAGCTGTGACCTGAAAGCTGGATTTTAGTGCGCACTTGGTCAAAGGTTCTCATATTTGTGTTGCTTCAGAAGCACTTACACGGGCTTGATTAAATATGGATTGCCGAGCCCCCAGTCCCATAGATTTTGATCCAGCAGGTCTGGAAAGAACTCTGAGAATTTATGTTTTTAACAAGTTCTCAAGTGGTCTAGGGGCTAGTCTGAGAACCACTGGTTTAGGCACAATGGTTATGAGGCTCTTTCTTGGCAGCAAAATTTATGGCAAATCTCATAGCTGTCTTCCTGGGATTTTTCTTCCTTCTCTCCCCACAAATCCCATGTCTTCCTATTTTGTTGTCTATTTTCTACTTTTTTCCAGTGAATTGTATTTCCTAGCAACTTTCTGAGAAGGTTGTGGATAAAAGGTCTTCTCCAACCTTCTCCTCTCCTTTTTCTTTTCTTCACTTCTTTTTTGAGATGTTTCGACTTTGAACTCAGAGCTATATTGCCTTCTGGCTTCTGAAACGCTGTTAAAATCAAATGCCCTATTGATTGCCAATCCTTTGCCAAGTGACCTGTTTTTCTTTCTTGGGGTGGGGGTGCTTTTAAGATTTGCTCGTTATCCTTGATGTTCTAAATTCCACAATCATAATCTTTCATGTGGATCTGTTTTCACTCATTTTCAATCTGGCCATGTTCTATGAAAAACTCTGTTAAGATTTTTATGATAATTACATTGAAATTATAGATTAATTTGGGATGCATTGACATCTTTACAATATTTAGTCTTTCCATTCATGATCACAGAATAAATTTTTCTTCATTTTTAAGATCTTTTATGTTTGGCAATAGAATGTTCTATACTTCCTCTTGAACTGCTTTACATTTCTTTTGGATATATTTTTAGGTATTCAGTATTCCTAGGTATTCCTTTTTTCCTATTGGGAATGTATTTATTAGGAAGATATTTTATAACTGGTTACTGCTGATGCACGGACAAGCTATTGAATTTTGTGTATTGGTTACTAGTAAGTTATAATGATTTTTCTGTGGAGTATCTTTGATTTTCCTTTTAATTAATCATGTTATCTGTAACTATGTGTGGATAGTGATTCTGTTTCTTCCTTTATAATTATAAACCTCTTATTCATTTTCATACCTTCTTGTTCATGTCAGAACAGTGTTAGCAGGTATCCTTGAATTGTTCCTGACTGTAAAGGGAATGCTTCAACGGTTCTACTATTAAGTAGGCTAATTGCTGAGGGTCTTTGATAGACACACTATCTGGTTCAAAAGTTCACTTTGATTCCTAGTTTGCTAAGTGCATTTCTTTTATCATAAATAACTGTCGTATTATCCAATGCTTTTCCAGCATGTGTTAATGTGAATATATGATTTTTCCTCATAGTATCTGTTAATAAGATAGATTATATTAATTGTTTTTCTGATGGAAAGCATTTTGGCTATGTTGAGATCAATTCTTCTTGGCCACAAT
Organism: Panthera uncia; assembly: GCF_023721935.1. Taxonomy (NCBI): domain Eukaryota; kingdom Metazoa; phylum Chordata; class Mammalia; order Carnivora; family Felidae; genus Panthera; species Panthera uncia. The sequence goes on along the minus strand of NC_064816.1, from coordinate 65,914,797 downwards.
AAGCCTTTAATGCTCTTGGTATCTGCCATCCCTCTGCCAGATTTAATACAGTCCTTGCATGGCTTGGATCGGCCACCAAGGCTTCAATTGCCCCTAACAATTGCCCCTAATTCCTCTCTTTTCCTCAGGAATAATTCCATTCTGCCCTCCACCTCTGTTTACCTCCATTACCAAAAGAAGCCCAAGTCTTCTAGAGCATTTTTTTTTTAATCACTCAGACTCTTGCCTCCTTATGGCTTTGGCTATACATAGCCTAATGTGATTCAGACTATCATCTTCCTCAACTTTGCAAATTCTTCCACAGTCTACACTTGGCAAAGTGCTCCACATATTCAACTGCCTCTTTTATTCCTCCTTTAACTTCTTGATGTAACTACATTTGCTGTTTCCCAGAAGCCCTCTTAAATGGTACATGCTTCCTTTCTACACTTCTACAATGGATCCTACAGTTAAATTAGGTGGCCATGGCTGACTCCATTTCCCAAAGATGGCCATATCAATATATATATCCTATTTCTTGTGCTTTTTGTACAATAAGGATGTTGACACTCTTTCACTGGGGTGTGGGATCCATGTTCTTTTCTCTTGAACATGGACCTTTGTTGTGCCACATAAATTCTAAGACTAAGTGGTAACAGGCAATGTGGCTTCAGCCTAGCTTTCTCTCCCTTTGGGACTGCTTACTCTTGTAATGAAACCAGTGTGCTGGGCCACCTGAGAGCCGTGTGTGGGTCCTGCAGCTCATGATCCCAGTAGGCTCACAGCATATAGCTAGGAACTGAATGAAACCACATGATTCCACACCCAGGCTTGATGTTTTCTGAATGGATCCCCAGGTTTAATGGATTTAAAGATCAACTGCTCCTATTGTGCCTTGTCTAAATTCATAGAAACCATGAGATAGTAAATGATGATTGTTATTTTAAGTTTTGCGTTCGTTTGTTATGCAACAATAAATAATAGAGGTCTATAATGTTTCTCATAACTGTTTACAGATCATTATCCTAGCTTCCTCCTCACAAAACCCAAGATTTTTTTGTAGCTAGCTCATGTTCTTTCAGTATATCATGTATTACTTTTATTTCTTGCCATCCCTCTTCCCTAGGATATTTTAACAGCTAATTCATCACCTCTTTCTCTAACTCGTGATTCATACTTTTTCTTTAAGTCCATAGACTCATGGAACATGTTTGCAATAGCCTGGGGTCTCTTGAGATTTCCATTTCCGATGAACCTGTCCACTATTACTGTCATCCACCCTTGGTTTTACCCTCAATGTTTTCAGTGCCAATAATTGCAAACCCTTCATAACCTCAGTTTTAAGTGTCCCACTTTCTAACTACAACCTTAAATTGTGTTTGACTCACTCCCTCTACATTCTAATTTCAACAACTCTCATCCCAATGAGCCCTCCAATAAACTGACCCATGACCTTGAAACTGTCCTTCAAATTACACTCATGGTTCTCTTCCTTTCTTTTCTAGCTTAGAGTTTCTGGTCCATCATTATAATTACTTCCATAAATTTCACACCCAGTTCCTTCCAGTTCTCCATGAATTCTATACTTTCAACCTAGGAGCTGAAAGTAACCAGAGGAAAACATACAATGATAATGATGGGACTCACATTAAATTCATGTCCAGTACACCTAAGAGAGATTTTGGTGTTTCCAGTGAATCAGATCACATTTCCCCTATCTTTTCAATCTCTCACTCACTCAGAAGTCTCCTTTAATTTCTAAAAACACCTTTCCTTTATTCACTCTCAAGTGATGACTTTTTGTTTTATTTCTATTTCTATGAGGGAATACAAACACTAAGTGAGAATTTTCACAATTCCTACTCTGATCTACTTGCATTCATATGCACATATTCTGCCTGGCCTTTTATTAAATTGAATGAACTGTCTATGGTCCTAAAACCAGCTACTCCATTTTTATAGTTACTTGAATTCCCTCTTTCCAATTCATGGATGCACTTGATCATCTCTCATTTGTATCATTAAATTTCCCCTTTATTGGACCATTGCCATCTTCATACATGTATGCTTAAGAAACTCTTAAAAGAAATAACTTCCTTGACCTCAGCAATATCCCACTTATCTGTCATTACTTTAGAAGGAAAATTTGAAAAAATTTCCTGTACTTCATTTTTCCATTTCACATTCTCTCATTCTCTCTTAAGTCCACTCCGGGGGGCACCTGGGTGGTTCAGTTATTTAAGTGTCTAACTCTTGGTTTCAGCTCAGGTCATGATCTCACAGTTCGAGGCATTGAGCCCCACATCCTTGGGATTCTCTCTCTCTCCCTTTCTCTCTGCCCCTCCCCTGCTCATTCCCTCTTTCTCTCTCTCTCTCAAAATAAATAAACTTAAAAAAATATTCCAATAAGCTTCCACTTCTGCTATTCCACCAAAATCTCACTTGACAAGGTCATTTATGATCCAAGTTGCTCATTTCAATGATAATTTCTCATTGCTCATGTTTCTACATGACAGCAGCATGTGACACAACTTTCCATTTTGTGCTGCTTTATGTGGTATAAACTTCCAGTTTTAAAAGGAATAAGCTCTATGGATGTAATGTGTAGCATGTAGATTATAGTTAATAATACTGTATTGTATATTTGAAAGTGGCTAAGAGAGTAGATCTTAAATGCTCTCACCACACACACACATACACACACACACACACAGTAACTATATAAGATGATGGATGTGTTAACTTGGTGAACCTACCTTATTATGGTAATCATTTCGAAACATAGGCGTATATCAAATCATCACATTGTATGCCTTAAAATTAATCCAATATTACATACCAATTATATCTCACCAAAGCTGTGGGGAAAAGTTTCTTCACTTGGCTTCTGGGAATGATTTAAATTTATCCCCCATCTCAAAATGTTTCTGCCAATGTAAAATCTCTTGAAGAAAACTTCCCTAAGAAGTCATGTATTTCTAAGGAGTTATTAAAGAGAGAACATTTTTCATAAATAGAAATTATTTTATTCATTTAAATAAAGGAGGTATTTTTCTCTCTGTAGAACTCTTTTTCTCCCATTTGTCTATTTAGCTCAGGAGTAACATTTCCTCTTGTTTGGTCAACTCAATTTCTTCTTGTTGTTTGAATAACAGTTTATTTTTTTTTTAGTATGAAATTTATTGTCAAATTTGTTTCCATACAACACCCAGTGCTCACCCCAACAGGTGCCCTCCTCCATGCCCATCACCCACCCACCCCTCCCTCCCACCCCCCATCAACCCTCAGTTTGTTCTCAGTTTTTAAGAGTCTCTTATGTTTTGGCTCCTTCCCTCTCTATTGAATAACAGTTTAAAAGCATACAGTAGGGTATAGACGGTGGTTGCTAATTGGATTGTTGAGAAGGAGGTATCCCTAAAGTGTGAATACCTTCAGGTGGGCAGAGTGGTCTCCCTGAGGGCAGGCATCTGTCCCTGCTGCATCTTTTTTCCATAAAAGATTTTTGGCACCGTCAAAGAAAATAAAAAGCCTAGAAAATGACAAATGTTAAATGTGGAAGTGGCAAACAAAATAAACGAAAATGGGAACATACCATGGTGCCAAGAGTCAGGCGAAATTGAGTGAACTGGGTCAACCACAGCATGTTTTCCACATGTCATGTTTTCAGCAAACAAAGCAAAAGTAAAACATGTTAATTACATAAGGCGATTTCCTGAAGGTTAACTAAATTTTCTGAAGATGTACAATTAGTCTTCTATGAACAGCAAGGAAGACTTCCTCTCAGGGGTAGCTGTGGCATGGTGTCCATAAAGTAACCCTGACGGTACCATTTACCTAAGATCTATTAATGTGTTTATAGCTTCTTTATTTTTTAAACTGACACTCATTAGATCTATACGCCATTGTGCTGAAGGGAACTAGAATAACAGCAAGAATTCTTGTGGCCAGTGTGGTCCAGGCATCCAGCTCTCAGATTTCCTTTGACTTAGAAATGGATGGCAAATATCTTCAGAGGAAGATGGTAATCGTTTCGCTCAAGTGTGGATTGTTTTAGCACAGCTGTGATAAATACCGGCGGGTGAAGAGCTCAAGGTTGTGTGCTCCCAATAGGAAGCGTGGGTCTACCTAATCCAGGTTTCCTAATGAAGACCAATGCTCATGACTTTACACATAATAACTTGTGGATAGAGTTGACATTCTCTTTTGAAAACTTGAGGTTAAGAAGGCATCTGCCTAAATAGAAATATGCTTTCATCCATTTCAGTGAGATTCTCTCTTACCAGTGGGCAAAGTGATCAAGGAAAACAGAATGACACCAAACAGGCTGGCTCATTGAGTAAGAGCAAAAGATTATAGGTGTGTTAGGACACAGGACATCAGCCAAGGAGTCCAACCCCTGCTCATGGACAATCAACCTTTAGGCAAATTAAATATTTGCTAGAAAAGTGCAAGATCCTAATATTATTTTGGAAACTGGAGATGTTTTGGGGAGTTCTAAATGGCTCCAAATTAAAATCGGGTGCTCACAAGTTTAAAAGTGCCAATGTTTCCATCGTGTCAGGTTCCATTTCTGTTTTCAGATATGTGTTAAGCAGTTGCTGATGTGTATTTGTAATACTGGAGTCTTCTAGATTGTGTTCAATTAAATAAATCACCAGTGCATAACAAACAGCCTCCAATCGCATAAAATCACTCCTGCCTTGTTAAAATCTCATTTGTTATAGGAACTCTTAAAAACATAAGGTGCCTCCAAGGAAAAATTATTACTACTCATATTGCAACAGGAAATAATGCTCCCTATAAATCAATACCAGCAGGAATGTTCTTATTAAAAAGGAATCCACAGGTCAATTGCTAATTTCCAGTTGACAGCATAATTGAGTAAGGCATACTGTGCCCTTATGGTGGCTAGTGATCATTTTCCGAAAGAGCAGGGGTTATTTTAGTCTGGTTCTGATAGAAGCAATTTGCAATAGAAATAAAATAGGATCAAAGTCGCATATATCATCTTGTTCTGGATATTTTCATTTTTTAAAACAGCTTTAGTGAGGTATAATTGATGTACAAAGAATAACACATATGTAATAGGTACAATTTGATGTTCGCACATATGCAAACACCCATGATACCATCATCACAATCAAGATAATAGACATATCCAACACTTTGCACAGTTTTCTTGTGTCCCTTTGTGTTTTTGGTTTTTGTTTGTTTTATGTGTGTGGCAAAAATACTTAACACGAGATCTACTCTGTTAACAGTCTGAAGTGAACAATACTGTGTTGTCAACTTCAGGCACTGTGTTGTACGGCTGATCTCCAGGATGTATTCATCTTGCATAATGTGCATTTATGCATGCCCGTTAACAACAACTCCCCATTTCCCCCACTCTCCAGCCTCTGGCAACCACCGCTGTATCCTCTGCTTCTATGAACGTGACAATTTTAGATCCCTCATATTAGTGGAATCATGCAGTATTTGTCCTTCTGTGTCTGGTTTATTTCACTTAGCATGAATGTCCTCCAGGTTCATCCATGTTGTTGCAAATGACAGGAATTTCTTTCATTTTGAGGCTAACAGGTGTATTCCATCAGGTGTGTGTGTGTGTGTGTGTGTGTGTGTGTGTGTAATTTTCTCTATCCAATCATCTGTCAATGGCAACATAAGCTATCGTGAATAACGCTGCAATGAACAGGGTGGGGATATATACCAAATGTATATCTTGGTATTGCTGAATCATGTGGTAGTTCTATTTTTAACTTTTTGAGGAATCTCCATACTGTTTCCCACACCTGCTAAACATTCACATTTCCGTTAACAGTGAGTTCCAATTTCTTCATGTTTGTCTCTATGTATATATATTATCTGTTTGTTTGTTTACTTATGATAATAGACATCCTAATAGGTGTGAGGTAATACATCACTGTAGTTTTGATTTGTATTTTCCTGATGATTAGTTAGGTTGGGCATCTTTGCATATACCTATTGCCCATTTGTATGTTTTGTTTCGAGATATGTCCATTCAAGTCCTTTGCCCATTGTTTAATTGGGTTATTTATTTACTGCTGAATTATAGAAGTTCCATATATATTTTGGATTTTAACCGCTGTATGCTTATTAACTGTGTGTGCTTATCAGATAATGGTTTGCAAATATTTTCTCCCATTTTCTAGGTTGCCTTTTCATTCTGTTGACTGTTTTTTTTGTTGTGTTGTGTTGTGTTGTGTTGTGTTTTTTTGTTTTTGTTCCTACGCAGAAGCTTTCAGTTTGATGTATCACCTGCCTATCTTTGCTTTTGTTTCCTGTGCTTTTGATGTCATATCAAAGAAATCATTGCAAAGAACAAAATCAAAAAGATTTTCCCATCCGTTTACTTCTAGGAGTTTTACAATTTCAGGCTTTACGTCCATTTTAAGTGGACAGTGTGTATAGATGACCACAGGAGTCCAATTTCATTTTTTTTTTTTTGCGTGTAGTTACTCAGTTTTCCAACACCATTTGTTAAAAACACTTTTTTTCATACTCTTGGCATTTTTGTCCAAGATCAGTTGACTATATGTGTGTGGGTTTATTTCTGGGTGCTCTGTTCTGTTCCATTGGTCTATATGTCTGTCTAACAGATATTTGATTTAGCATTTGAATTGAAATTAAACTGTGAAAGACTTAGTGAGAGGTGATTGCCTTAGGCAAGCCAGGGCAAGTTTCACCAAAGGAAGCTGGGACTCCTGAAGTCAGAAGCTTACAGAAGAATACAGGGAAGGAAGAGAGCATGTGATCTAAGTCTCTGACCTCAGGTATTTAGGACAAGGCACATAATAAGCAAGCCACTTCTTCTGTACACAGTGCTGCTAATGTGTATTCAAATCTCCTGAGAGGTCTCAAAATGCAGATTTTGATTCAGGTGGAGGGAAAGGAACATACTGAGATGTGGGAAATCAAATAGCTATGTCCTGGGTTAGGAGATTATAGGGAACACATTGCAAAGCAGAAAACTACTTTCTAGCCTTGCTGAAAACAGTGGCCATGCTTCGCTTATTTAGTTAATGCATATCCAGGGGGGCACTCACTTTGCTTATCTAATTAATGTACATCTAGGGGTTAGGTCTTGCCTATACTCATAAATTCCTTAGGCAATGTTTCTTTTTTAATTTCTTTTTTAATGTTTATTTTTGAGAGAATGACAGAGAGACAGTGCGAGTGGGGGAGAGGCAGAGAGAGAGAGAGACATACACACACACACACACACACACACACAGAATCCAAAGCTAGCTCCAGGCTCTGAGCTGTCGGCACAGAGCCTGACGCAGGGGTTGAACTCACAGACCTAAGCCAAAGTCGGATGCTTAACTGACTGAGCCACCCAAGCACGCCAGGCCATGTTTTATCACATGGAATATATTACCCTGTCTTAACTTGTTTTCCCCTCACGTTTTCTATACGTGCTTACTGGCATATAACCCACCAACATATTGTTTATTGTTTCCCTAGATGTATGTTCAATGAATATGAGAGCTTGAGAGCAGCTCGGGAGACTTCTCTTAGCCTCCCTCTCATTTCTCGTGACTTGTATAGACTCTTGAGTATCCTTTATGCTGTCCTCGGCTTTGCTGGACAAAGCCAAAAGCTGAACTCACACTGAGATTCTGCATTTTGAACAGATTCTTAGGGATGAAGATACTGCTGACCTAAGGAATATAATTTGAGTAGCAAGACTCTAGTCTATTCATGTTTATCTATGACAGCCTTATCCTCTATCCACAAGAGTTACCGTTTTATAAGAGAATATTGTTAAGCAAATATGGTACTGCCTATTTTACTTGTCTGTTACTTTATTTTCTAAATATGAATAGTAGCTAACATTTCTTGAGGACTTACTGTATACAAGTGCCTTATAATTAAGAACGTATGTGAACGTCACATTTATTAAGTCATTACAACATCTCTATGAGGTAAGTGCTATCATTATCCCTAGTTTGTGTGTGGAAATTGAGACACTGGGGTTAAGAAACATCACCAAGCCAAGTGGGCAATGTAGGGTCTGGACTGACACCAAAATGTGGATGCCCGAACCTATGCTCATAAAATTTACTCTTTGTTAAAATTACCTAAGAAAGAAAACCCAGAAATGAACCCACAACTATATGGTCAATTAGTTTTCCACAAAGCAGGAAGGAATATCCAATAGAAAAAAGATAGTCTCTTCAACAAATGGTGTTGGGAAAACCAGACAGCAACATGGAGAAGAATGAAACTGGGCTGCCTTCTTACACCATAGACAAAAATAAATTTAAAATGGATGAAAGACCTAAATGTGATACAGGAAACCATTAAAATCCTAGAGAAGAACACAGGCAGTAACTTATTTGACATGGGCCGTACCAACTTCTTACTAGATATGTCTCCTGAGGCAAGGGAAACAAAAGCAAAAACAAAGTATTGGGACTTCATCAAGGTAAAAACCTTCTGTACAGCAAAGGAAACAATCAACAAAACTAAAAGGCAACCGATGGAATGGGAGAAGGTATTTGCAAATGGCATACCTGAAAAGGGTTAGTATCCAAAATTTATAAAGAACTTATAAAGCTCAACATCCAAAAAAATGAATAATCCAGTTATAAAATGGGCAGAAGCCATGAAGAGATATTTCTGTAAAGAAGACATACAGATGGCTGACAGTCACATGAAAAGATGTTCAACATCACTCATCAACAGGGAAATACAGACCAAAAACTACAATGAATTATCATCTCACACGAATCAGAATGGCTAAAATTAACAACACAGGAAACAACAGATGTTGGTGGGGATGCGGAGAAAGATGAACCCTCTTACAGTGTTGGGGGAAGGCAAACTGAGGCAGCCAACTGTGGAAAACAGTATGGAGGTTCCTCAAAACATGAAAAGTAGAATACCCTGTGGTCCAGCAATTGCACTACTGAGTATTTACCCAGAAGATAAAAAAAAATACTAATTCAAAGGAGTATACGCAGCCTGTTTATAGCAGCATTACCTACAATAGGCAAATTATGGAAGGAGCCCAAGTGTCTGTCCATTGACGGATGAATGGAAAAAGATGTGGTATACATATACAATGGAATACTACTCAGCCATAAAAAACAAGGAAATCTTGTCATTTGCCATGGCATAGATGGGGCTAGACTATAATATTAAGCAAAATAAGTCAGAGAAAGACAAATATCATATGATTTCACTCATATGTAGAATTTAAGAAGCAAAATGAACAAACGTAGTTGGGAAGAAAAGGAGAGGCAAACCCAGAAACACTCTTAACTCTAGAGAACTGATGGTTACCGAAGGGAGGTGGGTGGGGGGATGGGTGAATGAGGTGATGAATAGGTGATGGGGGTTAAGGGGTACACATGTCGTGATGAGCACCGGGTGTTGTATGAAAGTGTTGAATCACTAAATTGTACACCTGAAACTAATATTACACTGCACATTCACTAACTGGAATTTGAATAAAAAATTTTAAAAAGAGGACACCTGGGTGGCTCAGTCAAGTGTCTTGATTTCGGTTCAGGTCACAACCTCACGGTTTGTGGGATCAAGCCCTTGTATTGAGGTTGCTTGGGATTCTCTCTTTTCCTCTCTCTCCCTCTCTCTCTGCCCCTCCTATGCTTGCATGGGTGTGCTTTCTCTCTCTCTCTCTAAATAAATAAACTTAAAAAATTAAAGTTAAAAACTACCTACCTAAGTGATGATAGGTTCGAATACATTAATTTCATACTTTTGAGTAAATTTTGCATAGTTTATTTGTAGGTCTTAATGGTCTCGTTTTTCTGAATGTCATTACCTTTTTACCCTGTCTAGTTTAAAAGGATTATTTACCATTATCTCCTCGTTATTTAAAACATATATAAATGTGTATTTATTTTAGATAATTTTAAAAATTCAAGTCAAGGGCTAAAGAAGCCCTAAATAAAAAGAGTAGGAAGGTGAGTCCCCTAAACTGAGTCAACTTGGTGACAGCTCAGCTCTGAGCCACATACTCCTTTAACATACATAAAATCCATTTTGATTTGGCAACATAACTATACAGATGACGTCTTTTATATTGTATATGTTAATTCTACCACTTACATTGGTGTGGGTGTATGGTAATAATTTTTTTTAATAAAATGACTTTACTTTCACATTTTAGGAGTAGTACGTTGTTTCTTTTTATAAGTAAAAATTACTAGGTTGAAAAGAAGGTCTACAAATATCCTGTAATATCATAGTTCAAAACAATGACCAATAAATAACATTTTGGCTTATATCATTTTAGCATTAATCATGAAATATATGTATATGCATATATAGTCACAAGAATTTGAAACCAGAATGAATTGCTTTAAATCCCAATTCTGCCATATCATCTCTCTGTAACATTGAATAATTTATGAGTTGCTTAACCTCTTTGAAACTAAGTGTCCTCATCCAAGAAAGGGGAAAGAAGCAGTACCTACATCAAATGTTTATGAGAATGAAAGAAGTTAATATATGTAAATATCTTAGAAATGTGCTTGCCACATTGTGAATACCTAATAATATTAGCCATCATCATCATCATCATATTTTTCATAAAATTTCATGTTTTTATATTTATCAGTAATTTTCCTTCAGGTTACAAACCCTTAGATGTCTTTTACACATTAAAATAATAGTTCAGAGGGCCTGGGTGGCTCAGTCTGTTAAGCGTCCAACTTCATCTCAGGTCATGATCTCAAGGCTTGTGAGTTTGAGCCCCACGTCAGGCTCTGTGCTGACAGCTCAGAGCTTGGAGCCTGTTCAGATTCTCTCTCTCTCTGTCTCTCTCTCTCTCTCTGCCCCACCCCCACTCATGCTCTGTCTCTCTCTCAAAAATAAATAAGCATGAAAAAAATTTTTTTAAATAAAGTAATAGTTCAATTATATAACAATCGAGCTGATAGATTATTTTCCCCATGTTTGAGGTCATTTGTTTGAGAGCAAATATTAGAACTGTTTACAAATAGTTGGACTTTATATATTACAACTTTTATTTTTATTTTGTTTTACCATTTACTGGTAGCATTTGTATCTGATTGATTTTTGTGACCAACATGAATCCTTTTCAATAAGTTCCACTATTGTTGGTTCATTTGTTTTTTAATTTATTTATACATGAGTTTTCTTTGTGCAAAATTTGAACTCATAAAGCTCTGTCGAGGGCTACTATCTGCTGTCAGGGTACTCAGATTAGTCTCTCAGCCCTTCTGACTTCCACCCTGACCCTTTATGAATTTTCCCTCTTTTCGACAGCTGCTGGATGAGCAAAACCCCTGCATAAATGTCCAGGGATTGGTCTAGTGTGGTTCTGCTGGTCTGAAATGACATCGTCCTTCACTGACACCTGACTTGTCAGTTGACAGTGGAGAGAAGGTGTTGGGAATGAAAACCCACAGTTCCCAGGTTGCTAGGACATCAGGACTCTGCCCATCTTCTCCCATTCGAGTGCTCTGGCTTGGAGAGTGGAGCTTTCCAGCTACCCCACAGCAGCCACAGCTCAACAGAGGACCCACAGCTCTTTTCCTCACAGACCTTGCAGTGCTATGAACCGCAGCAGGGAGCATGGAGGATTGGAGGTTGCTCTGTGAGTGGGCAGGCCTGTGAGTGAGGCTCTAACTCCAGATTCATTAATGTGATGGTTGATACGAAATCCTCACAGATTCTGGCAATGCACGAACTGTCAATCTCAGTCTTTAGAAATAGAATGTGTCTTCCTCAGTGTTCATAGACGTTATTTTGGAAATTTCTCACGAGATTTCAGTTTAATCTAGGCACAACTGGCTTTCTTACTCAAATCCTAAGGTATTGTAGTCTTAGGAAAAACGTTTCTAAGAATTCTTCAATGCTCTTAATCTTTTGTGAGTTTGATACTTCTTTTGATACCTTAGAGACCATTCTATGTTTTATTTTATTCTTTTGTACCTTGAAGGGCATTTTAATTGGAAATTGCGAAATCACAAATCAGATGTCAGTTTATTCCAAACCTCGATTCAGTGTCTAGTAAGGACCCATGCAGTAAGAGATTAAACCTGGTAGTTTTAATCCCAGTACGTTCCAGCTGCTTTCCAGGTGAAGATCATGAAGTGACACTTTTAATTTTTTATTAGCGCTTCAGAAACTCCTTCACGTGCATTATCTTATTTGCTCCTTGCAGCCGCCATGTAAGATAGGCAGGGCAGGACATATAATTCCCACTGACACATGAGGAAATTGGGGATCAGGGAGGTTAAGTGTCTCATCACCGGCATGTTACTTCTTTGGTGAAAGGCATCAGTTTTGTAGAAAGCAGCATGGAATGGGAGAAAAGACACCAGCTTAGGAAACAGTGTCTTAGAATCCTGTCTTTTCCCATCTTCTGCACTGTCTTGATTGTGCCATTTAAATTCCCTGAAGTCTGTGTCTTGAAATGAGACATCTAAAATGGAACACACTCAATAACAATAACACCCTACATACAAACCCAGAGGAATAATTTGAAGTTTAAAATAATGACTATGATGAACAGAGAGTAGGGAACATAGGCAGGGGTTGGAGCAGGCCAACAGGCAGGGAAAAGTGACAAGATGGGAGAAAGATGCTAAAGAGGGAGTGGAAAGGTGACTTTCAGTATTATTATTTGTATTTATTTTCTTTGTTAGAACTCTTCTTTGGCTGGAGAAATCATCACAGAGCTACAGCATTCTTACTGGGGAGGAATGTGCAGACATCATTGTCCTTGGACACTATTACAATAGAATTCCCATACCACCTGCCGCTTCTTGAAAACAATAGCATGGACAGGTGCCATTTGGGGAGACACACTTTAGAAACAGCCTGAGATGTGTGGCCCCTAGGCTTGAGTCATGTGTCTGTGGATTGTTGTGTACAAGGGTGTGATGAATAAGGCTTTGGCTGGACTAGAGGGTATCTGGGAAGAATCACTGAGGGACGAGAGTGAGGTGGAAGGGTGAATCCAGATCTCAGAGACCCCTGACTGCCTGCTTATGTAATTTAGATTCTACCGACAAATGAGAGACATTGAAAAGTTTTAAGGAAAGTCATGCTGTCCATTCATTGGATGCATTCACTGGTTTCCAACTGGATTTAACAAATTAAGTGACTTTTTGTAATTCCAAATTATTTATACTATATGGTTTGTATATAATTATAATTATGCACGTATTCCTTAATTTATTAGATGCTTTTCCAATAAACATGTAGACATTACACCATGTATAGATAGGCTAATGCCTTGTAGCAATAGCTCATGAAGCTATTCAGTCTCTACATTTTCTACATGTTATGGAGAATAGCACTGGACCTGGAATGAATAGTAGCGTATCAGTACCTATTTCAGAGTCTAATTTTGCTGATAATTTAGTTCTGGCATCAGTAATGTTATCTCTTCAAGTTCTCATACTGTCGATATAATTAGTATGTAGCTTATAAAGTTTTTTTTATTGAATTTCTTTCTATAATGCTTTAAGATGGGTCCCCCAGGGCCAATCTTTATCGCTGTCCAATGCCAAGAGTATATTCTTATCTTTGCAAACTTATTTCCCAATGCCCAAACACCCATTCTTTTCAAATTTATGAGTCCCTTTTTCTCATCCTCTTACTCCCTGAAAGAGTAAGGAAAATAAGGATGATCAAATTAATGTATAACAGAAAGATGTGTCACTCTCACGTAAAAGCACATTTGATGTCTTTACAGTTAGTTGTCATTTTAGAAACTTGTGAAAATTGCTTTCATTCTCTACCCTCAAATCACAGATAATAAAATGCAAGGATGCGTCACAACAAACATTTAAATGATGTGCCAATCCTGACCATTCCGACCATGCTGGGAATAGGTATGTGCCCGTGCTGAGGAATATGAGAAAATATGCTGTCGCTGCCAATTTAAAAATGAAACAAGGCTCTCATGAAAAAGAATAAGGCACTCCTGTATTAGTGTACAAACTATTTTAGACACATCCGCCTCATCCATAACTGTCATTAAAACAATACTTACACAAAATTGATGCTTTAAGAAAAACCTGCATAAGGTAGAGGTGGAAATGAGCTCAGCGCATCTAACATTTTCTGTATACTTTCAGAAATTTGAAACCCAAGTCGAATACAGAAGAGTTTGACTATCTTTATGATTCCCCAAAGAGCTCCTTCAGGGTTAGACAAAGAACTCAGGCATTTGCATAAAGAACCCAATCAATGCTTCTTCATCCTTTTCTTTCTTGGCTTTCTTTTCTTCCTCCTTTCTTCTCTCTTTATTTACATGCAAGCATTGCATTTTTACTCCAGGTAAGAGTCTACACTACTGTTAGGAATGCAAAGATACAATCCATGTACCACTAGCATCGACCCAAAGACCTATGATTCACATTTTCAAGCCTTTGAATGTGAGATGCAGGTGAAATGAAATCTCACAGCCAAAGAATTCCTAACTATGCATGATGTAGAAATACACACGATGTTGTGCTTTAGGGGCTCATTGCTTATAGAATAGTTTTCTTTGCATAATTGTCATCATAAAAATTTTAGTAGTTTAAGGTTTTAATGTATTATGCATCTTGGTATGTGAAGATTTAATTGTTGTTTGGCTTAATTTTTAATTGAAGATACTGACCGTTTGACGTAGTTAGTAACAATGGCATGTGGTTTCAAAGACTTACAAATAATCTTAGAGTGATTGTTACAGTCCTTCCAAAATCTTTGACCTCGGTCAAGCTGAGTCAGTTTGTAGTTGGAGTATCTTGATTTTTGTTTTTTGAAAGACAGTAAACTGTGTTGACATATTTTAAAACATCTCAGTCACCTTTTTTAAATGAACAGATTTTATTTTTTAGAAAAGTTTTGGGTTTTCAGGAAACTGAGCAGACGGTACAGAGAGCTAAGATATACTTTCTCATGCCCCCATTTAGTTTTCCCTATTATTCACATGTCTCAGTAGGGTAATATTTGTAACAATTGGTGAACTCCTATCAATACATTATTATTAACTAATGCCTATAGTGTACATTACCAACTACTCTTTGTGTTCTACAGTTTTATGTGTTTTGACAAATGCACAATGTCATTTAACCACCATTACCCAATATGTTTCATATCATACACAATAGTTTCCCTGCACTAAGATTCCCAGGCACTCCCCCCATCCATCTCTCATAGGAACCACTGACCTTTTACTTTCTCCATTGTTTTGTCTTTCCAGGACATCATTTATTTGGAATCACATGGTATGTAGCTTTTTCTTTCACTTAGCAATATACATGTAAAGTTCCTTTACACCTTCCATGGCTTGATTACTAATTTCTTTCCATTGCTGAGTTATATTCCATTGCACAGATGGACCACAGTTATTTATCCATTCACTTTTTGAAGGATACCTTGGTCACATCCAGTTTTTGGTGATTATGGATAAATGTGCACATTTATGTACTTATTTTCGAGTGGAAGATTTTTCAACTCACTTGGGTAAATACTTGGGGGTGTAATTGCTGAATCATACGGTAACACTATGTTTAGCTATGGAAGAAACGGTCAAACTGTCTTCCAAAAGGGCTGTACAAGTTTGAATTCCCACCAGCAATGAATGAGGTTATCTGTTACTCCACATTCTCACTGGCATCAGTGGTGTCAATGTTTTGAATTTTAGCTATTCTGATAGGTGGGTAGCGGTATTTTATTGTTTCAGCTTGGAATTCATCTTTTCATATACTTAGTAACCATTAGTATTTTTTTCATTGGTGATGTGCCTGCTCAGATCACTTGCCCATATTTAAAATGATATGTTTTCATTCTTATGAAAATTCAAGAGTTCTTTGTATGTTTTGGACATAACTTCTTTGTCAGATATGCATTTTACAAATGTTTTCTGTTCTGTTCTCTGGCTTGTATTTATATTCTTTTGTAACTATCGTTCACAGAACAGTTTTTAATTTTCGTAAACTTTAAGTTTTCAATTTTTTCTTTCATGGAGTATGTTTCTGGTGTTGTATCTAAAATTCTTCACCAAATATATTGTTATCTAGGTGGTTTTCTACTTTTTTTTTTCTTCTGGGAGTTTCATAGTCTTGTGTTTTACATTTAGGTCTTATATGTAGATGCATTAAAAACATTTTTTTCAATGTTTATTTTTGAGAGACAGAGACAGAGTGTGAGTGGGGGAGGGCAGAGAGAGAGGGAGACACAGAATCTGAAGCAGGCTCCAGGTTCTGAATCATCAGCACAGAGCCTGACACGGGGTTCAAACTCACAGACAGTGAGATCATGACCAGAGCCGAAGTCAGACACTTAAATGACTGAGCCACCCAGACACCCCTGTAGATACATTTTGAGTAAATTTTTGGGAAAGGTATAAGATTAGCACCTATGTTCTTTTTTTAAATTTTTTTTTAAATTTTTTTTAACATTTATTTATTTATTTATTTAAATTTTTAAAAAAATGTTTATTTATTTTTGAGACAGAGGGAGACAGAGCACAAGTGGGGGAGGAGCAGAGAGAGACACAGAATCCAAAGCAGGCTTCAGGCTCTGAGCTGTCAGCACAGAGCTCGATGTGGTGCTCCAGCCCATGAACGGTGAGATCATGACCTGAGCCAAAGTCAGACGCTTTAACTGACTGAGCCACTTAGTGCCCCTCCCAATTACGCTTTTATTTTATTTTTATTTTTTTGTTATTATTTAAAATTTTTTAACGTTTATTTATTTTTGAGAGAGAGAGAGAGAGAGAGAGCGCGCACAAGCAGGGAAGGGGCAGAGAGAGGAGACACAGAATCTGAAGCAGGCTCCAGGCTCCGAGATGTCAGCACAGAGCCCGATGTGGAGCTCGAACTCACGGACCGCAAGATCATGACCTGAGCTGAAGTCAGCCGCTCAACTGAGCCACCCAGGCACCCCTATGTTCTTTTTTTTTTCTAAGTTGGTACCCAGTTGTTCCAGTACCATTTATTGAATAGACTATCTTTTCTTCATTGAATAGCCTTATGAAAAATCATTGACCATATTTGTGTGGGTCTATTCCTGGGCTCTCAATTCTGCTCCATTGATCTATTTGTCTGTTTTGCCAATACCACACTGTCTTGGTTATTGTAGCTTTATAATAAGTCTTGACGTTAGGCAGGGTCCATCCTACAACTTTGTTCTTCTTCGGTATTGTGTTGACTTGAAGCATCCTTCTCATCACTGTGTTGTGCTTCCCTATGTGTTGATTAACTACTGTATAAAAATGAGCCTCACAGTAATGACACAGAAATGGAGATCTGGGCTATTCTATAGTGACCTTGTTATCAAAAGTAACAATAGAAGGAAATACTTATTTTTCGCCTACTATGTGCCAGGACCTGGGCAAATTATTTTGGAACTCTAAGAACAGGTTGAAGGGGACTGTCTATGAAGTGTTCATTGTCAGACAGGGGCTTAATAGTTTGGCAGTTTGGATATGTATAGGTTCTTGCACACTTTGGGAACTGTCATGAGTTCAGACTTTAAGCTAAGAGCAGTTTTTCTGAACAAAAGATTTCAAATTTCTATTATTTGTTCCAGCAAAAAAAATGACAGAGGGTAGTGATATTTGAACTATGGTTGAGCAGATAATTCAAGTGAGACAAGAAATATCTTCACAACAAATTTAATAGTAAGGTTAAAAAAAAAGTCCTAAAAGCTTCTGGGGAAAAATCAGCTGACCAACCCCAAAATAAAATTCACTCTGGCTTCAGACATTTTCTCCCTAACACTAAATTCCAGCGATAACCTGGGAAATATATATGTGTATAGGGTATTGAGTTAATGGAAAGAGTATCTAATGTCTATATTCTTTCCATGTTTATATTTTCAAATATATTTGCATAGCTTTATAAAAAAATTCTCTTATTTCAATTTCTTCTATATCACTTATTATATATTATTATATATTATTATATATTATATATATAGTATATACTCTTCTGTCTAATAGCTGTGTCTGTAGCCAACTTTCCAGCTGGAGGGTTAATGTCTTCATATTTATGATGTTCTTAACTATTAAGGATATAAGTTACTTATCTGTTTCTTTTTTTGCCTGTTCAAGATGTTACCTTTCAAAATTGTCTTTCTTATAGAAATTTTATATTTCTCCATATTTTATTTGCTAATTTCCTTTATAATTGCTTATTTCTAATGTTTTCTGCTTAGAAGTTTTTCATGAATTTTTTCATCTGTCTTTTTTTTTTCATTTAATTGTCTAATCCACCTAGAATATTCATGAATCCATGGTGAACACTGACTATGCAACCACTTATTCATCAAATCGTAATTATTGACTAAATAATTCCACTTTCCCAGTTGCTTGTTCATATCATCTTTATCATGCATTTTTTTATATACACTTAAGTATTTCTAGAACATTCATCGTGTTCTATTTATCTTCCTGTCCATTTTTTGGCCCAAACTACATTATTTTAATTATTGTACTTTCATTAGCTGGGAGGTTAACACTTTATTCATTACTCTTAATTTTTTTCCCCCCTGGCTATCTTCCATCATTTCATTTTCAAGATCAAACTTAAAACAATTTGGCAAAATTCCAAAACAAAACAACATCTAGCTAGGATGTGTTTAGAAGTGTGTGGCTTCGGGAAGGATTGTCATCTTGATAAAGACTTTTTCTGTAATATGGTATGGTTTCCCATGATTAATTTTGTGCCCTCAATATTTTTGTTTTTTTCTTCATTTAGGTCTGACATCTTTCTTCACATTGCTATTCTTATTTAATTTGTGTGTTTGTTGCCAATGTGAATGCATTTATTTTTTCATTATGGTTTTCTGGGTGGCATGTAGAAAATGCTGTTTTGTATTTTAATATCTGTCTTTTGTCATTTTATAGTCAATTACTTGGCTTAAAATATGCCAGTTTGCCCTCTTGTGCTTTTAGGTAGATAATTATTTGCCTCCAAATTATGATGAGTCTAGTCTTCTTTTCAGTATTTGTTTCTTATTTTTGCATCTTACACTGGCTAGATGATCAAATCACTATTACCAAATCACAAATATCAAACAATGGTAACAGGGATCCTGGTTATGTTACTTAGCTTAATGAACATGTTTATAGAATTTAAATTCTAATATTATGTTCTGCTGTTAGCTTAAGATAGATTCTGTTCATTTTACTGAGAAAGTATCTCTCAAATCCAAGTTTGCAAAGAGGTTTTGAAAAGAATTTTGAACTTTATGAACTATCAATTTTCATCTATAGGGGTGATCATTTCTTAGCTGTATTACAATCTTATGGTATGCTATGTCATCTTATATTAATACATTTCTCTGGGCTCACTGACTGGGGCTTCCCCACATCAAGGCTGCTTAGTGCCGCCACACTGCTGAGCATCCATCTTGCTTATAGTAAAAACCAGTGCCAAGCCGCTGGCATCATTGCCAGGAAGACCTGGTAGGTAGGAGGTTGATTACATTGGATTCTTTCCATCGTGGAGGGAATGATCATTTGTTATATCAGGAACATATAAGAATTCTGTACATGAATTTCTGTCTCCTAGGTAATGCTTTTGCCAGTGCTATCATCCCAACATTACCTCTGATCAAGGAATTATTCTACAGCAGAAATACACCAAAGGATGCATGTGCACAGAATCCACTGGTGTTACCCCATACCCCACCACCCAGTAGCAGCCGGCCGGAGAAAACAGAGACATGGCCCACTGAGACTCTGTTATGCCCCAGTTGGTATCAACATCCGGAAAGAGCATATATGATTTGAATCAGCATCTGATATGTGGTGCTGATTTTCCCAAGGCCAGCATGTAAGGGTCCAGAAAACAAGGCTGGAAGCGAGAGTGGCTCCTTATTTTGCTCTTTTGGAGATTTTGGTTCTCAAAGAACGTAGGCCTCCACCAGTATACCTGGGGGCTTCATTGAATTGGCAGTTGAGATTGCTACTCGCCATTCTGAGCTTTTTATCCCACTGAACCTACTATAGATAATCAGACGGGTACTTTATAGTCTTTTGTAATTTTCAGTGTCTTGTCTTTTGTTTGGTCTTCACATTTTATTTTCTTCCACTTTGTTCCCTGCCACCCAGAATTTTGTCTATTTTATTGTTTATTCAAACAACTTTTCCTTATAGCTGCTCTTTAAGGTTTTTCTATTATATCATTTGTTATTTTTATATTTATCCTTATTATTTCTTCTTATCCTCTGGTTCATTTAAAGGACAATTTTTACCTTCTTGGGTTGAGAATGTAATTTATCCAGTTTTTTTCTTGTTTCGTAATAAAACATTTAAGAACATTCATTTTCCTCAAATTCAGATGTATGTTTATAAAACGTTGATCATGTTGTTCCTGCTTTCTTTTATTTTTAGTGAGATTGAATATTTTCATATATATTGGCTATTTATATTTCTTTTCTTGAAAAACATTGATTATTTACCCCCTGCTTTTTAAAGCTGAGATGCTTTTCTTTTGCTTTCTGATTTACATAAGTTTGAAAAATAGGGAAGGATATTTTAGGCATATCATAATATTGAAGCACTTTTCCCTTAGTTCTTCTTTTGAGTTTGAATTTTTGCCTAAATGAAGTTTAAGTTTTATATTGCCATTTAATTTACTCTTTCCTAACTTTATTTTGCTTGATTTTTTTCCCAAATAGTTAATCAATTATCTCACAATTGCTGACAAAATCATTTTTTCTCAGTGATTTAGAATGCTGTCTTTATCATATGCTATCTAATATACACATTAAATGTGTACAAATAGGTGTATATACAATTTTGATTGTCAAGGATGCTGTTGAATATTTCAAATTTTGTATAGCCTCTAGATATCTTTTAAAAAGGGTTGCAAACTCATCCGTAAGTTGAATGTAAACATTTTCCTTTATGGAGAACTAATTCTTCGTGACACTATAACGTGGGTTGATTGAGGATTGACGTTTATGGTGGGAATATGGAAACTGACAGTGTGGCATTTTTACGCAATTACTCGTACTTTTAGGATGTTCTCAGACACTTTCTTCTACGTGATGGTGGACCGTTGTGGTGTGCTGGACTTCAGAGATAACACTAAGTTCCAGAAGGTTGCATAATTTCCTGGTATCTCATCTTTAATCTCTCCCAGGGGGCAGTGGTAAATGGTTTATTAAAAGCAAAGGAATAAACTACCATAGAAGGCATGGCTTTCCTACAAAAATCAAGTGATGTTCATAGTGATTCTTCTGGCAAGATTTTTAGTAGACCCCATATATATTAACAAGATACTTTGAGCACAATTGGATGTGTAGAGCTGTAAGTATCAATGGGCAGAGCTATTTGCTTCATGGCCTGGACCATATAAGAAGCCTTCTTTTCCTCTGGTTTGCACTCAAACCTGGCAAACTTTCAGGTCACTCAATAAGTCGGAATAACACAGCAGACACACATAGTGTGTGTGTATCCAAACTCCAAACAGGCCCATGAAATATGGGACTCCTTTTAGTATTAGGAAGGATAAGATGTGACATATTTCTTCATTGTAGAAGAAATTTTCTGACATGCTTCAGACACCGGTTCAATTTTACTTATTTCTGCATTTAGTGTAAACAGAAATCTTACCATAAGTATATCTTATGTCTTTAATCAATCAGGTATCCATTACAGATTTAAAATTCATCCGTAATGTTGTAAATAGCCCTAATTAAAGTATTTCCTTTGTTGTCCAGTATATTATTTTGTGAACATAGTATATATACATATATGTTACTATTAATGATTATTGGTGTTCTTTCCAACTATGGATCATTAAAATGCTTCTGAAAACATACTTCTATAATAAATATATATGGGATAGTGGGTTTTATTGTCTTGCTCCTCAATTTTGAGTATAAAGGAAAAATATCCAATGTGCCATAACGCAGTATGGTATTTGCTGCAACAATTTTGAAAATACCCATTACCAGGGTAAGGAAGGACTTTTCAAGTTTTTAATCATGAACGGATGTTGATTTTCATCAGATGCCTTTCTTTCATCTCCTGGGATATGTGCATACTTTTTTATTTTGTCAATGTTGTCACAGGAACTGTTGTGGTCCCTATGGAATGGGGCTCAGCGCTTCCATATGTTCAAGCAAATTCCTTACCTGCCAATATCTACAGTTCTTTTCTTAAAGACTGTCTTGGAAACTGCAAAAGGCTATTCTGCTCATGCCCAAGGCAGCCTTGTAGCGGCTGGAAAATTGAGCATCTCATTGTCGGTGTATCCAACTGGGCATTCCTGAAATAAACCATGTTTATTCTATGTGATATATTATACATTGATGATAAGGCGTCTTGGTAGCTCAGTTAAATGACTGACTTTGGCTCAGGTCATGATCTCACTGTTCTTGAGTTTAAGCCCCGTATCGGGCTCTGTGCTGACAGCTCAGAGCCTGGAGCCTGCTTCAGATTCTGTGTCTCCCTCTCTCTCTCTGTCCCTCCCCTTCACTCTGTGTCTCTCAAAAATAAATAAATATTAAAACAAACAAACTAAATATATATATATATATATGTATATATATGGATTTGTTTTGTTATTCTGTGGTTGATTTTTGTGCCTATATTCATGAGTTAGATTACCTGTAATTTTCCTTTTTTCCACCGTTACTGTGAGGTTTTTTAGCAAGGTAATGCTAGTCTCATAAGGGGAACCAGAGAACAAGCTACACTTTTCTATTCACTTGAGGTTTTTTGTGAAAAACTGGAATCATACTTCCTTGGATGTTTAAAGGCATACTTGAAGCTACCACAACCCTATGTTTCTTAGAGTTTATCTTTCATCCTGTAGACTGTACATATATTATTAAGGTCTCCATGGCATTATTTTTTCCTGATCTCCAGATCTTATCAACATGATGCCATCAACATGATAGATCGATAGGATTTCTGAGGGGCTGGTGAGGAGGAAAACTAAATTGTGGCTCAGACCTGGAGAGTCCATGTAATTTTGAGGCAAGATGGCAAAGGGGTACTTTCATCTCTGCTAGGTGATGAAAGTATCCTTTTATTTATTTTAGTTGCGCTAAAGCAGAAAATTACCAAATTATTAACTGCAGAACAGGTGCTAAGAGTTCTGCTGCTTTGCTCCAGTAAGTACCCATGTTTGAACCAGCAGCTACAATGCACTCATCACCTAAATATGCTTGTGATAGCCTCGACTCAAGACTCAGCTGTCTTTTGTACTACCAAAGAAAGAGGTAAATGGTTTATCCATGACTTTAATAGTGTCACTTTTTTTTTCTGTTATTGTTTCTTATCTACTATTTTGGTGAAGAGGAGAAATTCCAGGGTCCTTCAAAAACATGTCTATTAGCTAACTGGGCAGGGAAGTGATGTGGAGTTTTTCTTCTATTGCTCTGATTAGACATTTCAACTGTGTTTTTTGGAGCTGGGGAAGTGACTGCAGGTGCGTAGAGTGGTCTCTGTAGCCAATAAGAGATAAGGATAAATATTCTGTGAACTGCCTGCCACCCTCATTTTCCACTAGACATGTCAGGGATCCCAGGATACGGTATTAGTCCGGAGTCATTGTCCAGTAACACCCCACGTCTGAATATTTCTCTTTCTTCAATGCACACTTACTCTCCAAACGTCTCAGGTCCTTTAGGGGATGCTGAAAATAATGTTCTCAGAATTCACATGAAGTATTATTGTTGAGACCCGTGATCCATTTCACGAATCTGATTCTGGCAATGAGTTTGAATGAGGAGTGAGACTTTAGTACGGTGGCTCAAAACTCTGTTTCCAAGAAAAGGTGATCACACAAGTCAAGTGCGTCTTTAAGACGGCCACTTTTCTATTTCCTTCTTTCAAAACATTCTGATTACCTCTCTGGGTTTGCTGCTTGTTACCTGACTTTCTTCTTGTGGTTAAATGCCGTATTCTAATGTCTTCCACCATTTCTCGGGTATCTGAGGACAGCCATGCAAGTAGGCCTCAAACATGCTGGCATGCTATCTCTCCAACGTAGCTCTCAAAGCTTTGAAGAGGGAAATGTCCTCTGGAGGACCTTAGCAATTATAACTAGGGGTTAGGGATGTCTCAAACACAGGAAGGGGTTCAGATGATAATAAGCCGGAAAAAGAGCAAGACACAAACCCAAAAGAGAACAAAAAGACCAGAGACATGTACAATAACCCTATTAATCCCTTACCCCCTCATATGAGTCATGTCACTTTAGTACAGGAGAGACAGTGCATTTTTTCCCTTGGGTCATTGCTGACTTCCTGGTTTTTAAAGACATAGGAGTTTAGAACTCAGTTAGATTACTGCTCTTTATATTATATACTGCCACTTAGATATTCTTGTCCTTTGTATTACATTTTGGATTAAAATGTGATTTCTTTCAGATTTTAGGTTGTAAAATCAATCTAATGTTGTGTGACAAGTGTTAACAAAAAAGAAAGAAAGAAGAAAATAGAAAATGTTAGAGTGCGTTTCACTTCAGGCACCCAATAAGGGTAAATACTATTTTGTGAAACTTTTGTTTCTTTTCATATACAGTAAAATACAACAAAATATTCAATGACTCTTTAGATTGAACACAGTTTCAAAGCTCATATGGTAGACAGTTTATCTTATGCTTATTTATTTTTAACATCATATTTGATTCTTTTCTTGGAGCATATAGGAGGTAAGTAAGCCTAGCTTTAACAAGAGTAGATACATGTGATTTTTCTGAGTCATGCCTACCTCAGAATGATTTTTGTTTATTTCTTTAATAACGGAAATATAACAGCTAAGTATAAAATTATTTTGTCACAGTATTTCCCCCACGTTCCTCTGTAATCCAGTTTCTTCTGGGATTTGTATTGTGGAGGACTCTATGATCTTATTTTTTTATTTTTTGATCATTTTTTTTTTCTGTGCACTTGCAGAATTTTCCCCTCCCTCTACCTTTTTAATTACTATGTTACAGCAAGTGTCTAGGGGTCTCTTTTATTTCAACCTGTCTGTACTTTGAGTTCATATAATTCATGTTTTTACTTCAAATCACATTTGTAATTATTATAACCAGTTCAGTGCTACACCAGAAGCAGTCCTGATTATTTCCCCAATTTTTTCTTTCCCTCCTCAAAGTTATCAAATTGTAAATTAGCATTAAAATGTAGTTACCTTCCTTTATGCCTACTCTATCCCGGAGCCCCCAGACAAAAGTGTAACTTGACTATTTGAGAGATCCAATTTTGTTCCCAAAGGAGTCTTGTTTACAAGCTAAAGTATATACAGTAAGTCCAGACGTAGCCTGTGTCTGGATCTCAGAATAATAGCTCACCTTGGAATTTTCACAAACTGTTCTATTCTTCTGTCCTTGCTTAGTTCCTCTGGCTCTCCCTTGCCTGATCTTATCTCCTGCCAACCTCCCCTCACTAACTACACCCTTGTGTGTTTCTAGTGCAAGAGCCAGCCTAGATCGATTTCCCCTGAGGGAAGTTTCCTTCCCAGATCCTTGCCTGAGGGACTTCTTGTCTTTCAAGCTTAAATATTGCCTCCTCTGAGCAGCCTGCCCTGGTCACTTCCATTCACACTCCTTTATATCATCCTACTGGGTTTTCTTCTTAGAATTTATCACTAGCTTATATTCCCTTGTTTCTGGTTGTTTCCTGTCTGTCTCTCCCTAGATACAGGAAAGGCCTTTACCCATTCCATAGGTGAAACCATAAGGTCTGTAACACTTGCTAAATGATAGACTGCACCCTAATTAATGGGCAGTTCTAAAATTAAAATGATTTGGGCTTCATATTTGAAATTATGTGCAAGTCTATTTTGTAGCTGTGTAGTCTTAACTGCAAGATGAAATTATCAGTTTATGAATGACCTCAGATTACATTCACCTCTAGCAATTACTTTTTCTTATAGGAACTACTACTAAGTTATATTTAATATTTTGTTTTTTATATAAGATCAAAACCAAGACTGTTTATTTGAATAGTATTTGTGTATATCTTGTAAAATTGTATTTTAAGTTGTTAGCTTTGGCTCTAAAAAAAAAAAAAAACACATCATCTTATATCTTGTTATTCCGTGCAGTATATGATAAATTTAAAGGAAAATTTTTTTCTGGATTTAAAAATAAATGTTTTCTTATATACATATGTATATCTGTATACAAATACACACACACACATACACACACACACACACACACACCCTTACTATTTCCCTAAACATGTCTTGCTTCCAAGGACTTGAAGGCAAATTAGTTTAAAATAATAATCAGGTCCTTTTAGGTGCTCAGAAATGTCTAAGCATTCTTCTGTGGGACCGGCAAACCATAATCAAATCACTTTCAGAAACAGTGAATGCAAGGGACCTTAGCCATAAAACAAATACACATATATCACTTCATGCCTGTCAGAATGGCTAAAATCTACAACACAAGAAACAACAGGTGTTGGTGAGGATTCAGAAAAAGGGGAACCCTCTTACACTGTTGGTGGGAATGCAAACTGGTACAGCCACTGTGGAAAACGGTATGGGGTTCCTCGATACATTAAAAATAGAACTACCCACAGACTCAGCAACTGAATTACCAGGTATTTACTCAAAGAATACAAAAACACTAATTCAAAGGGATACATGCACCCTGATTTTATAGCAACATTATCTATAATAGCCAAACTATGGAAAGATCCCAAATGTCCATTGGCTGATGAATGGATAAAGAAGAAGATATATATATACACACACATACACACACACACAATGGAACTTACTCAGCCATCAAAAAGAATGAAATCTTGCCATTTGCAACGACATGGATGGAGTTAGAGTGTATCATGCTAAGTAAATAAGTCTGTCAGAGAAGGACAAATACCATATGATTTCACTCATATGTGGAATTTAAGAAACAAAACCAATGAGCAAAGGGAGAGAGAGAGAGAGAGAGAGAGAGAGAGAGAGGCAAACTAAGAATCAACTCTTAACTATGGAGAACACGCTGATGGGTACCAGAGGGGAGGTGTGGAGGGATGGGGGAAATAGGTGATGGGGATTAACGAGTGCACTTGTAGTGATGAGCACCAGGTGACTTATGGAAGTGTTGAATCACTAAATTCTATACCTGAAACTAATATTTCACTGTATGTTAACTAACTGGAATTTTAAAGAAAGCTTCAAAGAAAACCAAATACACATATGCAAAAATATGCATAAAATTTTAGTGGATCCATAGACTCTACCCAGTTAGCTTGTTTACTAACTCAGAATAAGATCTCCTGCTTTAGATGATTTTTGTTACCTTATTTTATCCTCAAGTGTTGGCATTTGTATTGTTTCATTTGTAAGCAATGTGTAAGTCTTTAAGAAAGAACGAAAGAATCTGATTTGAATTCAGGTAAGCAATTTCAAATTTTTATGACTTTCTCTTCTGAAGAACGTTGCATAACCTTAGAAGTCAAGGTTAAGAAAGTCATATAACTTATTTTTCAGTCTTTATTTCTGGAATCATGGTTACCTATGAGGAATAGTCCCAGAGCAATACAAGGTGAAAACCACTAGAGATACTCTTTAATTTTTAAAGGCTTCTGTTCCAATATTTAAGGTTACACATTAACTTTTCGAGTTTGGAGATATAGTGTATCATGTTTTTCTCACAGACACCGGTGAGCCAGACTCTTGGTAATGCACTGACAGAGAAGACTTGATTATTTTGGACACTGACACAATGAATCTAGTGAGAATTCTTCCCAAGCCAGCATATATCCTTTATTACGAGCGAGCATGGTAAACATCATTGATAACAGATACACATCTGTCTTGCTTTAGAGTTGACCAATCTCATGACCTGAACTTTGGGTAAAAAAATTACATGGTGGATTTTCCCAGCCTGACTGAATTAGAATCAGTATGCTAAATTACGCTTGAATGTATGTGATCTTTAGAGGCCAGATAGACTCAATTAATATTTACCTTACCATTAATTTATGCATTTGAAGTATTAAATTTTGAAAGAAAATAAATTTCTAGGTTAATAAAATAGCGCAATCAAATCCTTTATTTTTCTCATTAGACTGAAATAATAAACCAAATGGACAAGAAAAATGTCAATAGAAGTTTTAGCCTGAAACACTATTTCTCAAAGATAATGTTAAGATAATATGAAAATATGCACATTGCTTGTAATTGAAGTGCAGGAAAATCAATGCATTTACCTTTGAAAAGCAGAGGTATTCATTGCCTTCAAGCTTCAGTTTAGGACCTCAGCCTGCCAGCTACTGGTCCTACAGAGATGATCTTCTGGTTTTGTTATGAAAGGGAATGGAAGAATCTCTCTGGAAGGAAAACTTAGGTCATTTCTATCTCAACCTGTACGTATTCCATAGTGTATATGGAGCACATTAGTAGTTTTGACTCTCATTCTTTGCCAGAGTAGAAAACAGTTTCCAAATGAAATAATCTGAATTATCATAAAGCCAAAAAATAAGAAAGAAATATTTAAAATTGTAATTCACTCAACCAGTGAAAACTTGAACACATTATCTTCTTTAGTTGGAGACTCGCAGTCATCTTTTGCATATTATATTTAGCCAACAACCAAATTTTAATTTTTAATTAGGAGGCATTAAAATATAATTAGCAGCAAATAACAGAATGACAAATCTACAAAAATTCATAAAGGTCAAAGGAAGCAGCATTTTTAGCCACAGCAAGAAGTGTTCTTCCATGAATTTAGGGAATCATGGTGACCACTTCACCTTCTCCACATTCACCTCCAAGGCAAATCTTCTAGAAGCAACATTGCTTTTTGAAAACAATAATGATGATAATCATGTGGGGATAGCTGTCAAAACCAGAAAGTGTACATTCTTCAGAGTCAAGAGACCCTCAAACCTCAATAAACACCATATATAAAGGAACATAGCAAATTTCAACACAGCATACACACAACAAAAGTAATTCATTTATCAGAGACCAATACAATTTTGAATATGCATTTTCCAGAAGGAAGCAGAGGGCAACAGAGACCACCTGCAGCTGTCAGACCTGTGGAAGTGAAACAATGCATTACAAAATTCACACCAATATATGAATTATAAGTGAAAAACAAATGTGTTATCTAAAAAAAGTTGGTTGGTGACCCAACATATAGATCTCTATATGTATATATTTATATATATGATGATAAAAATCAGCTTGCATGAGGGTCATAGTCTACCTACTTTGAAGTTATATCACACATACTAGAAGCAATTTACAGAATTTGTCAAGTTTGCATATACAGGAATTGCAAAATGAATTAAAATACATTGAAATATAGAACACTCAAAATGTATTTATATAAACCTCCCAGGATTGACAGGGATTGGCCGTAATCAGCACTTGCCACCATTGAACAAAAACTATAATCAAGAAGAAGGAGAAAAAAAATCCAAGAGAAAAAAAAAGAAAATTAAAAAAAAATCCTTCTTTTATCATGTCTTATTTAAAATAACGTTCTCCTTGTTGACACGCAGTGTTGATGATTTTGTTGTTGCCCCAAGATGGGGATTTCGTTTGATGATAGCTTATGTTCTGTAGCTTTTTGATTTCTGTTTCCTTCCTGCAGATAATGTGTCTTTTAGTAGGAAATCAGTGGTATCCGTAGGAAATATTTACTATATCGATGACGTTCGGGCCAACCCCTGAGCAGTCAGCGAGATGATGCTTTAAGCAGCCGAAAGAAGAGAAAAAACGAAAACAAAAAATAGATCTTGCTATTAGAAAATGTCCTATCACTTCACACTAATTTTCTTGAAATAAAAGATCAGTGATTTGCCCAAGAAAATGTTATGAACAAAGCGTGTGATAGCCTCTTCGTTTATGCTTCCGGAAGCAGGCGCTCCTTGGGTAGGTAATTAGAGAACAGTGGGTGCAGAATGGTGCTTGGAGTTTAGGGTCAACTTTGCTGTCCGCTCCGTAGATTTTACAGGCGATTTGCTCTTTGCTTTAAGAAGAGAAAGTGATATTGGAAAAAAGTCAGCACTTTAGATTAAAGCAAAGCACCCTTCACAAAGCCACAAACAAGAAGCAGGACAGAAAGTCCATGGCTTGTAGCTATCATCCTTGCACCTGCGGAAGAAGTTATAAGATATTCGCTCATCTTGAAGATTTCCAATGCTCCTTATTAGGCTGTTTTAAACACATACATATATATATTTAATTAGCTCGCCAGCTTGGCTCTGGTGCTCATGAATGTCTTGGCATGCACTGCAAATAACAACACATACAAAGTATTTCAGTCCCGGGAAGTTGGTCTTGTTTGTTTTGTCTGTTTTCAAACAATGCCATCCCATGGTTGGGAACACTGAGAGGAACAAATCCAAATACTCTTCCCTCAAGGAATTCTTTACGGATCATTCCCTATAGTCATTCCGTTATTCCTCTATTGGTACCGAAAACACACGTAACCTGTTTTACTACCGCATAAGCACAAAACCACAGGAGTATACCCAACACTGAGAGCAACAGGCGTCTCATGGGTGGGGAGAATTGTGTTCTGGGATGGGTGCGTTAGGGGCATTTTGTTCTAGAGAAAGATCTTTCTTAATTGTTTATCTTGGAGATCTGAGGAAAAGTTAGTGCTATCAAGAGTTGGAAATTTTTGAAAGAGCTTGGGGAAAATGTAAGAGGGAGAACTACATTGCATTTTTGCATTTTATTCTTCATGCATTTTATACAGTAAGCTTCTAGCTAATTATGTATGAAATACCTTTATTTGTAAGAAGACAAAAATGTGATGAGGCTCAAAGTATTTTCTTTCGTTATTTTTTTTTTTTTTGGTTTTTGTTTTTTTCTGTCTTTTTTTTTTTTTTTTTTTTTTTTTTTTTTTTTTTTTT